>NW_018393454.1:11154-15454 GCF_900095145.1 Mus pahari
GGGGGCTGTGGGGGCTGTGGGGGCTGGGGGGGCTGTGGGGGCTGTGGGGGCTGTGGGGGCTGTGGGGGCGGTAACTTTGACAGGAGCCAGGGGCCCAGGAGACATGAGGGAATACATTCTATCCCATGTAGGTGGAGATTACCACCACTGGGTCTCACTGGGGTTCAAGATCTCAACTCAACTGTCCGTGCATAGCCCATTGTCCCACAAGTGAGGTTGTATGTAAATAAAACTACACAACTGCCTTTAGGAACAGAACAAAAAAATAAACATTTCTGTCCCTTTGTCCAGGAAAAATTCTGATCAATAAAGAGACACACACTAAATACACAATTCCTGTAATCTTATCCATGCCTTTACATGAAACAAGAACAAGTTATTGAGGAAAATGCAGTGTAAATGCTTTAACTAAATGTCTTATTTTATTTTTTTATAATTATAAGTACTATACACATGATTTGGATTGAGGCATACAAAAAGATATACATCTAAATATTTGAATAAATGGTACTAATTTTCAAATTATTGTTTTTATTAAATAATACTATAACTGTAAGCTATACTTTCAAACACTTACCAGGTTTTTAATGTGAAAACTATTCTCAAAGAAGTGTTCAAAGTTTGTGGGAGGAATAATTATGGGGTGGTATAAAAGATAGGAGATATCCTTTAATACAGAAAGTACAAACATTAAAAAAAAAAAAGAACTGCAGGTTTTAATGCCATATAGGTGATTGAAAAGCTTGCAGGACCCAAAAGTTGAACATGGAGTAAATCAGGACAGAAACCTAAGAGAAAAATTCATTTAGAAAGTGAAGAAGAACTTGAAGTATGCGAGCAAGATAAAAGGAGAAATAGACAACTACCTATTTTTCGAGCAGGGTTCCTGAGAAATGATCCAGAATCAACAACATGTCCCATAAAGTTGAAGTTCATCATAATAAGCAACTTTTTAAAGACTTATAGTTTATGTATAAGAGTGTTTTCCCTGCACTTTGTATATATACCATGTGAGAATTCTTGAGAAGCCAGAGTGGGCCACCAGAGTCACTAGAATTAGACTTACAGATGGTTGTGTGCCATCATGTGGGTACTGGAAACTGAACCCAAGTCCTTCTCAAGAGCAGGAGGTGCTCTTAACTATTGAGCCATCTCATGAAACCAAGCAATTATTATTTTAAAATAAAGATTCTCACCTTGGCATGACATGGGAAATCAGAAATGAGCTTTTAAAGCCACACTGTGGGTGATATGTTTTAGGATTTCAGAAATGACAAGGTATATTGAGTTCCTGGATTCTTTTTGAGACACATGGCCCATGTTAGCTTCAAACTCACTAACTGGCTAATAATTATTAAAATTCTGGTCCTCTAGCTTCTGTCTCCTGAGTGCAGGTATTGCAGGTATGTACCACCAGAGCTTGTTTGTGTACTTCTGGGGACAAGAACTAGAGATTTACACACAACTGGTAGGCATTTTGCCAAATGAGATCATTCCAGACCCCATGTATGAGTTTTAAACCTCTTCTGTAACTCTAATGTACATCCACTAGTTGAGAAAAATGTGAGAAGAGGGCTTTTGTGAGCTCTAGAAGAAGAGGGCAACAAACAGCAAACATTGAAGAGATGACCATTGTACCTCTGAATGGCACATGACATACCCAATCTCAAATGGGCATGACTAGAATTTCAAATGGAATACATGGAATCTTGTCTCACTACCCTATTCTGACTCTTCATAACGCTAAGTTTCATTCTATACAGACATAGAATAAAGGGCTCCTTAGCTAACACCTGGACAAATAGCTCATTTGCTCAGAAAACAAATAATTAAACCTCAAACATTCGTTATTATTTTTATATACAAAACATTCAGGTGGAAAAAGCCTCCCATAAAACACTCCCTTACCTGTGTTTCCTTACAAGGCTGGAAGGAGAAGTTCTGCAGAAGTTTAGTGAGAGCAAGTTTCATATTCATGAGAGCAAACCTCATGCCAATGCAGTTCCTGGGTCCATCTCCAAAGGGCAGATATAGATAAGGATCAATGCTACCCTTGTTCTCCTTGCTGAACCTGGAGACACAATATATGACTAGTTGACAGGGGATAAAAGTATAAATGCTGCACATGTGAAGTTTCCTATTGAATTTCTACTTGCAGGTATTTGGTTCTGAGAATCTTACACTAAAGGTTCTTTGATTCCCCTTCCTTATAATTTTCTCCATATGGTTGACATAAGATGAATACTATTTGAAAAACTGCATCAATGTTTGGGTACACAATAGTATAATGTTGGTATTATGGGGTAGAGGAAACCAACCATTCTCTTATTGGTTGGAGAGTCAGTTCTCTGGGGAAATTAATGCCTAGCCCTGAAACTTTGGTCAAAACCCTATGGCTGCAGAAATCATAGAGAAGAATGTGGTGATGCTTTGCTAAGTGGACATGGTACCAAAATGCCTTTTTAATATTTATTTTTACACACAAAAATTAGTGCTGATCTCAGCCTGGGTCCGAAAAGCTTCAGTTTTCAGATAGAAACAGCACAGAACCTCATCACTGGTTATAGTGCTGAAAAGTGGTGGTGGAAGGCTCCAAGGCTCAAGAAACATCACAGAAGAAGGGGAAGAAAAATGTCAGAAACAGGACATACAATGAATGTTGGGAAGTACTATCTTCTGGATATGACACGCCCTTTGCAATTATGAACTCAAGGAGACTCAAGGCCTGAGCCAGAAGGAGAGCCATCTTTGCTCTGGTGCACTGCCAGGGAGAAGGCGGCCTGGAAAAGCGACACATCTTCTGGGAAAGACCCCATTTCTGGTTCCAGTCATCCTGCACCTTTCCCACCCAAGGAGGGGTGTCTGCCTGGGAGCAGTCTCAAGGTTGGAACCAGTAGAAGGGCCATCTTTGCTCCTGTGCACTGCCAGGGAGAGGGCAGCCTGCAGAAGTGACACAGCTTCTGGGAAAGATCCCGTATCTGGCTCCAGTCACCTGGCACCTTTCCTGCCTGAGGAGGGGTGTCCACCAGGGAGGATTCTCAAGGCCTGAGCCAGCAGGAGAGCCATCTTTGCTCCAGTGCACTGCCAGGGAGAGGGCGGCCTGGAGAAGCGACACAGCTTCTGGGAAGGATCCCGTTTCTGATTCCAGTCATCCGGCACCTTTTCAGCCTGAGGAGGGGTGTCTGCCTGGGAACAGTCTCTGGGCCTGAACCAGTAGGAAGGCCATCTTTGCTCCTGTGCACTGCCAGGAGAGGGTGCCTGAAGAAGCGACACAGCTTCTGGGAAAGATCCCATTTCTTGCTCAAGTCACTCAGCACCTTTCCCGCCCAAAGAGGGGTGTCCGCCCAAGAGGAATCTCAAGGCCTGAGCTGGCAGGAGAGCTGGCTTTGCTCCGGTTCACTTAACTCCAGACTGCATTAGCAAGAGTGTGGACCTCAGAAGCTACACAGCTTCGAGACAGACAGAAGAAACCTAACTTCTGGGACAGACCCTGTTTCAGGCTCCAGAAATTTGGTCACCTTCCTCGCATGAGGAAAGGTGGCCACCTGTGAGGGTTCTATCTGCCAGAGCAGGTGAGAGAGTCATATTGTGTGCAGGGACCCCAGAGACTAGTCTGTGCAGGTGAGTGAATAAACTGCAGAGGCATCACATCTTCTGGGACAGGCCCTGTTTTGGGCCTACATCTTCAGCAAGGAGACAGATTTGAACGCCAGCCCTCTGTGAACATTCCCTGCTAGAGGAGAGCTTCCTTGCAGAGAATAATCTGACCACTGAGACTCAGGAGAAAACTGGACTCCCAGAACTGCTGACAGAGGCTCACAGAATCACAGGAGGAACAAGCTCCAACCAGAGACAACTGTAACAACTAACTCCAGAGATCACCAGATGGCGAAAGGCAAACTTACGAATCTTACTAACAGAAACAAAGACCACTCACCATCATCAAAACCTAGCACTCCCACCTCAGTCAGTCCTGAATACCCCAACACACCCAAAAAGCAAGAATCGGATTTAAAAGATTACCTCATGATGCTGGTAGAGGACTTTAGAAGGGCATTATTAAAGAAATGCAGGAGAACACTGCCAAAGAGATACAAGTCCTTAAAGAAAAACAGGAGAATACTTTCAAAGAGGTAGAAGTCCTTAAAGACAGAGAGGAGAACAGAAACATACAGGTGATGGAATTGAACAAAACCATGCAAGACCTAAAAAGGGAAATAGAAGCAATAAAGAAAACCCCAAATGTGACAACTCCGGAGATAGAAACCCTAGGAAAGAAATCAGGAACCATAGATGTGAG
>NW_018393455.1:0-16515 GCF_900095145.1 Mus pahari
TCAGAATTGAGAGTTCCTCTTGGTAGATTTTACCTTTGATGAGTATGAAGTGCCCCTCCTTGTCTTTTTTAATAACTTTGGGTTGGAAGACAATTTTATTTGATATTAGAATGGTTACTCTAGCTTGTTTCTTTGGACCATTTGCTTGGAAAATTGTTTTCCAGCCTTTCACTTGAGGTAGTGTCTTTCCTTTTCCCTGAGGTGGGTTTCCTGTAAGCAGCAAAATGTTGGGTCCTGTTTGTGTAGCTAGTCTGTTAATCTGTGTTACTCTATATCTTTTTATTGGGGAATTGAGTCCATTGATGTTAAGAGAAATTAAAGAAAAATGTCTTTTAGTCTTGAATGCAGAGTAGGAGAATTGACCACAGTTAAGTAGTAGAAGGAATCACTGTTTCTGACCTTTTTGATTCAAGAATAGAAATCTCAGTACTTAATAAATTTGTACTTCATACTAGCCTGGATATTGGTTTCCTTCACCTTGCACAGTAATTTCCTATCTGAAAGCCTCTTGAGAGTTTAGACTTCAGCCATGTCTGGCTATAAATTGAAATAAGTATATATCAACAACATGTCCTAAGAAAAAACACTGCCTGAGCTGGTAAGGGAGCCATATTTGCTAGAAAAATTACCCGAGCTGAAGGGGTCTGAAACCCTATAGGTGGAACAACAATATGCACTAACCAGTACCCCCAGAGCTCGTGTCTCTAGCTGCATATGTAGCAGAAGATGGTGTATTCAGCCATATTTGGAAAGAGAGGCCCCTTGGTCTTACAAACTTTATATGCCCCATAGAGGGGAACACCAGTGCCAAGAAGTTGAAATGTGTAGGTAGGGGAGCAGGGTGGGTAGAGGGTTTAGAGGACATTCAGGATAACATTTGAAATATAAATGAAGAAAATATCTAATAAAATAATTAAAAGGAAAAAAAACCCATTATTTTACATAGCACATATAGACCTGAAAACTTTGCTGGGTCCCTGCCAGATTCAGACTTAAGCATATATATCAAAATAGGCTGAAATAATTCACCTACCCTACCTACCTCTATGCTAGAAAGAAAGGACATTCTTATTTATCTGCAGTAATGCTATTTTATATACTTCCAGTTTTCAGTCTAAGATTGTGCACTACACACAATCCCTTTCAATAATGGGTGTCCAAATGTCTTACACATCCAAATGTACCCAAATCCTCAAGAATTATTTCCTTTTGTGTTCTTCTGTTGCTCCCTGTGGTGTTTCCCAGCTATGTATGCAATTTACCCGAATTTCTTCTTTTTTTTTCTTTTTTCTTTTTTCTTTTTCTTAGATATTTTCTTTATTTATATTTCAAATGCTATCCCCTTTCCTAGTTTCCTCTCTGAAAAATTCCCTATACCCTTCCCCTCCCCCTGCTTCTCAAGCACCCACTCCCACTTCCTGGCCATGGCATTCCCCTACACTGGGGCATAGAACCTTTACAAGACAAAGGGCCTCTCCTCCCATTGATGGCAGACAAGGACATTCTCTGCTACATATGCAGCTAGAAACAAGAGTCCCACTTGTGTTTTCTTTGATTGGTAGTTTAGTCCCCAGAAGCACTGGGGGGGGGGGTGTACAGGTTAGTTCATATTGTTGTTCCTCCTATAGGACTGCAGACCCCTTCAGCTCCTTGGATACTTTCTTTAGCTCCTTTATTGGGGACCCTGAATTCCATCCAATAGATGACAGCATCCACCTCTGTATTTGCCAGGCAAGGGCACAGCCTCACAGGAGAGAGCTGTATCAGGGTCCTGTCAGCAAAATATCATTAGCAGATGCAATAGTATGGATACATTGATCCTTCTTAGAGGGGGTACAAAAATTTCCGAATTTCATTGGATTTTCGATTGTGTGCCAGCCCGACAATCTGAGGTATCTGGTGAAGGACTTAAATGCTGTTTCCTTTGCTGTTGATGCTGCATACATTATTCATGTATCACCCCCTTGACAAGCCACACTTTCATTATGTAGTCCTTTTTCAGTCCATTCATTTACCAGACAATTTAGAGATCATAGGAGTTGAAAGGAGACACACTTATGAATCAATAATGAGCTTTGGCTCTTCATCATCTCTGTGCCCTAGGCTCCCCTCTCTGGTGTAGGTGATCTCTAGCAAGGGCCTTTCTGAAGATCAAATGAAGGAATAGATTGAAAAAATAATTTCTGAATTGTAAATGCACCAAATAAACAGAGACAGTTAAACTTAAAACAGTCTTTGAGTAGAATGTTTAGCAATTGGAGAGACCTACTCATGAGTGTCAAACTTTGTGAGTGACCTCTTAGAATAATCTAAACTCTCATATAACTAACTGCAGTGACTTTAAACTTAGGAAAATATGGTTTCGTTAGGTAAACTGCCTGATATAAAACTACAAGGATCGCAGTTCAGATCCTTGATCCAATGCAAAATGCTAAACATAGCTACAAATGCCTGTCATTTTAGTGCTGAATGACCAGGGGGTTGAAAAAAATATGATCCTTGAAGTTTATTGGCCAGTAAACCAAGCCTAGTTGATAAATTTCATGTTTAGTAAGAGACTGTTTCAAAAACTGAGGTAGAAATTCACAACAATTGTTGATATATAGCCTTGACACATATGGACGTATACATACACCAAACAGTCCATAAATCATAGACATAAGACACATACTCATGTGTACCTGAGATTGCATACAAAGCAAAAGGTCAGCAGTCCACTGTCAGTACAGTAACCTCATCGAGGTCTCTGCTGCAAAAGCCACCTAGTAATCTTTTTCCCTTTTGCTCACTGTTGCTTTCCTCATTGACTCTCTTGTGAAACCCATCATTCTGTTTACCATTCCTTAATATGAGCACTGCTGCCAGCTTGAGTCTACCATCCTGAGATACAGATCTGCTTTAACGTTCTACTTTCCATCTGGGGCCAAACACAGTCAAGTATATGCATAGGAACGTGGCTCCTTCATATTCATAAGCCTGAGAGTACAATCTCCACTCTCTATTTTAATTAGTTTTATATATACTCCTCTACTGATAAATGGATCCCTGTGCTTGGAATAGGAAACAGTACCTGCATATGGAATTATAATTTTATGGGAAGACAAGGCAAACAAATGCTTTGTTAGAGCTCACAATAAATTTGAAAACTAGCAGGTGCATCCTGAAAATACGTCTATACACTGATGCAAATAAAAGAAAGTTTATTGTGAGATTTTCAGCACACTCAGTTGACAAAGAATAGCCAACATAAGTGCCTTTGTACATGTAGTATGGTTTTATGAATTAATACTCTTTAATGGGAGAAATCAGTAAACTTTTCTGGTGTCTAAATCAACTCTATAACTGATTAAATATGTGATAATAGAGGTTAAATAAAAATTATGGGTGAAAAAACTAAGCAATTATGAGCCACAGAGATGGTACAGGACAAAAAAAGCACTTATTACACATTCCTGAATACTTGACATCCATGACAAGAGCAGGCCACAGTGGAAAGACACAACTAAATACTGAAATCTCTTCTCAGACCTACACACTGTAGAAATGCATACACACACACACACACACACACACACACACACACACACAGAGAGAGAGAGAGAGAGAGAGAGAGAGAGAGAGAGAGAGAGAGAGAGAGAGAGAGAGAGAGAGAGAACACACACACACACACACACACACACACATATATATAATATATATATTATATATATAATATTTTAATTCCATTATTTTTGCTTATTTTTCTTAATCTTTGATGGTTAGTTGATATTTACTACTTTGTGTTCACACCTTATGACAACATGAATAAAGTGCGGGAACTTGAAGTTCCCTGAATCCCCTTGAGCACTGGAAAATGGATACATATAGTTCATTCCATACCAGTTTGCTTTCTTGCCAGATTCTAAATGCTGCATCATATTTAATGGAAATGTTAGAGTATTCTTGCCACAAGCCCTGTTCCTAGCCTAAGAGTTTGTGACTCCTGCATCAGGACATATTAACTGAATGAAGAGATGATGACAACTTGCCTCTAATGAGATGTCTGTCTATCTTGTTATGAAATCGATAGCCTTGGGAGGTATATTTTTTTCTGTCTTGTCTAAAGATGATATCACTGAAGTGCATGAGAAGCCTCAACTCTTCTGTGTACTTTGCAGATGGAGTGGGCTCTAGATATGCATTCATTGTACTATGTGAATGTGAAGATCAGGAGTTGGACAGAGTGTGAAACATCAGTTGTTGGAACATAAAGAATGCATTGACTTTCCGGGTGGTTGTGTGGCGCATGCCTTTAATCCCAGTACTTGGGAGGCAGAGGCAAGCGAATTTCTGAGTTTGAGGCCAGCCTGGTCTACAGAGTGAGTTCCAGGACAGCCAGGGCTAGACAAAGAAACCCTTTAAAAACCAAAAATAAATAAATAAATAAATAAATAAATAAATAAATAAATAAATAAATAAATAAATAAATAAAAAATAAAAGGATGCATTGACTCTAAAGAACAAATGTTATAATGACTCTAGGGCCTGTTCTATCCTAGGGCATTTCATTTCCCAAGAAAAACTTCAAAGATGACACCATTCATGACATCAAGTATTCCGAGATAAGAATTATTCTGAGCTTGGAAGCCTAAGTGACTGCATTGTTCAGGGCTACTGAAGCTGCCGTTGATTATTGCTATTATCATGCTGAGAGGGCCTACAGTTATGATGAAAGCCCCGACCTTACATTTTCTTCTAAGTTCCACTTTTATCATTTTAACAAGATATTAAACCCTGGTTCAATCCTGGTAATTTGGCTCAGTGTATAAAGTGCTTGCAAGCACAAGTAATTCAGTTAGATCCTTAAAACCCATGCAAGGAAGCTGAGTATGGTTACCTTTCTGTGATGCTCAACACACTAATGAAGAATGAAGCCTGGGATCCCTGTGTTTGCACTTTGCATTCACATTTGACAGGAGCTTAGACTCTAGACTCTAGTTATAGCAAACATTCTCTTGTTCTAAAATATGCTTACACATGTGTTATTCTTAGGTATTTATGTGTTTTCCTGCATGTGAACCATGGTGTGAGTGTGGGAGTTGGGAGACAGACACGCCTGCCTTCTAAAATGCTTGAGGCACAGTTTCCTTTTGCATGTACCAGGCTAGCTGGCCTATGAATTTCCAGAAATCTTTACTAGAAGGACTCTGAGGTTAGAAATATGTGTTACCATTTCCTAGTTCTTGTTGGTTCTAGACATTCAAACTCCAATACTCCAGTTTAAATTGGCAGGACTTTACTCTCTGAGTCATCTCAGCACAGTGCCTTGTACTTTGAAGGCATAATGCATACAGTATTTTCCCACTCACATTCAAAACAGCCTTGTGAGGTGAGTAACATTTTAGCGAAAACTTTAGGTGTACAGGCTTAAATATTGGGAAGTGAATACATTTCTCTGGACAGAGTGTAAGTAGTAGTGGGAAGAGATCCCAGGGTATACATGGAGAGAACAGATTTTCTCAGAGTCAGATCTTAAATCAAGTATGAAAACATTGATCTGGGTTCTCAGTCAAATTAATATAAGGTGGACAGGTAAGAGCCAGACTGAGCATAGCTTTCTCATTGCTTTCTAATTTGCGTCTACAACTTCACTTAGTTGCATTTCTCTGTGGTAAGGAGTCAGTATGCCCTCCACCTCACTGTATAATATCAAACCTCTTTAGTTTGCCTAGGGAGAGGGCAGAAAGCCAGTGAATGGGCCACAGAGCTTCTGGCCCCTTGCTCTTTTCATCTACAAAGTCACCCAGAGTCCAGCATATAATTGTCCCCTGAGGATAATTTACACTTCTTTACTGCACTATTCAGCTATTTTATTTGGGAGTTTCTTCATCTATTTCATAGAAGAGTTTACTTATATATATTATAATTTATTTGAAAAGTGGCCCTAGGGATTCAAATACTTTCTATGCCTGTGTAGTGTCTTAATATCTGTGTAGAAAAACTGAAAGGTCTCTTTCTTTTTCAATATTTTCTGTTTTTTCAATATTTAATCCTGACAGTGGTAATAGGGAGATTTGAAAGTGCAGTGTTGGTAAATGTTCAGCTTATAGAGAGGTCACTGTTCTATTTAACATCTGCAGTGGGTATTAAAGTGTTCTCTGCTTCCAGGTCTATGCAGGAGAGACAGATCAATGTGCCATGAGTGTTAGGCAGGAGGACAGAGTTGCTGACACGATCCTAAACTGATAGTCCACAATAGTTAGAATGCATGTTTTAGAAAAATCACAATCCTCAGAGAAAGGCCTTAAAATGACTAACATGGAACAAATATTCACATAACCCGTAATGTCAATGCCAAATTGCAGCTCTGTGTGAGTTATGATGGCAAACCTGTAGGAATTTTTGTGTATGGGTTGGATATAGCTAAACACAGTATACAGATGAATTATGTAGCCACGTGCCTAAGCCTGGGGATCTATTCAATAAGTAGAGAGAACAATTTTACCTAGATTTACTTTTTAGCTTCTATACTGAAGTAGGATTTTGTGTTGCAGGAAAGCCATAGTAGTGCTTGAAATGCCATCAATGTCTCTGTGCATTTCTGAAGTCTGTACCTGTGTGTATATGTGTGTGCAATGTTTATTTCTATCTCTATTTGTCTTGCTTGTTAGGCTTGCATAGTGCTAGAATCCAACTCTTGGTCACAAACTGGTAGTAAATATATTTGAAATCTCTTACAAGCAAGATCCTTGCTTTTAATTATCTTTTCCTGTTTGTAATTGCTGTTGATCTTTTGCTGTTTTATAACTATGGTGCTACATGGTGACATGGTCAGGGTTGACATTTGAGTGGAAGATAGCAATAAATACAAACGTATTGGCCGGTTCCTGCTACAGGTATAGGATCAAATGTCAGAGAGTCCAAGCATGAGTCTGAAGTCCGTATTTCTTTATTAGTACATTGTCCCTTCACATTTGAAATAGTTCTAAGGCAGTACTTCAGTTATGAACTCAAGTCCCTTATGCAATGTCGCAGTTTTTCCATAAATCCCACAAACAGGTATTGGGAAGACAGCTCAATGTATAAAACTTTTACTACACAAGCATGGGGACCAGGAACTATGAAAAAGCCAGATAGAGTAATGTACATCTGGAATCCCAGTGCTCCGTGGTGATATGGGAGCAAAGGACAAGAGAACACTCAAAACTTCATGGGCTGGACTGTCTGTTATATATACCAGTATAAAACAAAGAAAACCTCTCTCAGGCAAAGTGGAGGATGAACACCAGGAGGTTGATTTTCAGTTCCCCATAGCTTTAATTTCAACTGGTAGAACCTAAAGTTATCTGAGATAATTACCACAATGGGCGATATGCTTAAAGAAGATTGGACAATGGGTATGATGAGGTGCGTATAGATTGTTACTTGACGTAGGAAGGCTGAGACAACTATGGACATTACTGTTCCTTGATAGGATTTCTTTTACTGTAGAAGCCATCTGAGTATAAGAATGCCTGCAAACCAGTTAGCAAGCATCACGTTCTATGACTCCTGAGGTATCTGTTTGGTGTTTTTGGAGGCTATGATGTATAGAATAGTAATCATTCCTGAACTCAAGTTCCCTTCTGAATTCCTGTTTAACTTCTCTCAAGTAATGAACCATGATTTTATTTGGATTCCAAATAAAGCTTTTTCTCCCCAAAGTTGCTTTTGGTAAGCACAGAACTGCAACTATAACAACTTTTGACTTCTTTACATCTACTCTGTCATATCCATATACAAATATACATACCTCACATACACTAAAACCCTATAAATATCTTAATATTCATATACTATGTATAGTAACTAATAAAGTAGAAGTTTTTATGAGTAATTATGGTCCTTAGGGCATATGTTAGTAATAGAGAGAAGAAATAGAGAAAAACAGAATAGGAAGCATGTTGAGAATAAAGGTAACATATAAACATGTGGATTTGTTTGGTTTTTTTACAAGTTTATTTGTGGAACAGTATCATACAGTACCACCCTAAACTTGTGATGTTCCCGATTTAGAACTGCAAATTTTGTGAGAACATTTCTAATATGAAATTCAAATATGGGTAGTTCCCAGATACATTAAATGAAGAAATTTAGGTGAACTATCTAATTTCTCATCATCATTTCGACCAGTCAAATGAAGATGACTGTGTTTATGAAGACAGAGTACTACCATTCAGGAAAGCAGTGGAAAGCAATGAAGCTTGTGACAGGTGATCAAGGGCATCAGCAGTCATTTTCTTCTCCAATCTAGTGATCTTGATGATGCTGAGTTCTGTGGTGCATGCCACCTTGTAACTCAAGTATAGATAAGAATTGGGGAGTGGCTGAGGCCTTCCCAGAGACCATTTCATTATAATTTGACCCACTCACTCAAAAATTCAAGTAGTAAAGCAAGAATCATTATTTTCTTTACCTCTCTGCCTCTCTTTCATTTGCCTCTCCCACTCTCTATTTGTCTTTTATGGATACCATAAATTAAACTCAGGTATTTCTCTTCTGATTTTTTTCATGTTTTTCTTTTCCTCCTTGTTTTTATCTCTTTCTGTTTCATTGTTTCTATCTTTGTCTCTCTGTCTCTTCAGTAATGGAAATTGAACTAAACAATATTTGCCTCTCTAGGATAACTGGAGATTGAACCCAGGCTTCCCTCTCTGTCTCTTCGTATCATGTATCTGTATGTTGCTGTGCCTCTGTGTCTCTTTACTTGTATATATCTCCGCCTGCTTGTCTTTTCTGTCCTTCTCCCTATCTAGGGTGCTATAGAATGAACCCAGAAATTAAGATATATCATTCCATGCTCTTCTACTGAGCTAAACCTCAATTCTATGCATAGTGTTTCTGGATTCTTTTGTGTGGTTGCACAAATAGAACAGTCATCATACTCTAGAAGAGAAATTCATTGGACATACATGACTTTTGCTACAAAAGAGAAACAATTCTAAATGGGAAAGATAACCCAGACAGGAAATTATTTTCCATTCAAGTGTAAGGTCATGAACGGATCATTAACACAATGTAGGACACAGGGATTTTGGACAAGCTTGTAAAGCCAGCAGTGGAAATGCAACGAGAGAATAGCCGTGCCCTGTTAGGCAGGCAGCTTGGCTTACTTAGTGAGCCTCAGGCCTCAATGTGAGGCCCTGGCATAAAAATCAAGGTAAGGTGCTGGTCTAAATGGCAGTTGGTTTGTAGAAAAAAAATGTATTTGTCACCTTGTACTAAACTTGAGTCAAAGTGGATCAAGGTCTTCCACATAAAATCAGATACACCAAATCTAATCAAAGAGGGAAAGAGCCTCAAGCTCATTGGCATTGGGGAAAATTTCCAAAACAGAATTCCAATGGCCCAGGCTCTAAGATTAAAAGTTGTTAAATGGTACCTCATGAAACTGGAAAGCTTCTGTAAGGCAAAGGATGTAGTCAATAGGACAAGTCAGGAATCTACAGATTGGGAAAATAACCTGATACATCCAATAGAGGGCTAATATACAAAATATATAAAGAACACAAGAAGGTAAACTCCAAAAAAAACCCACAATCATAAAAATAAAGTATAGAAATAAACAGAATTCACAACAGAGGAATTTCAAATGGCACTTAAAGACATGTTCAAAGTCTTTATTGATCAGGGAAATGCAAATCAAAATGACCCTAAGATTCTACCTTACACCAATTAAAATGGCTAAGATAAAAAACACCAGTGACAGCACATGTTGGTGAGAATGGGGAGAAAGAGAAACACTCCTCCATTTCTGGTGGGATTCCAAACTTTAACAACCACTCTGGAAATCACTCGGGAAGTTCCTCAGAAAATTGGAAATAGATCTACCTGAAGACCCAACTATACCACTTTTGGACATATACTCAAAAAATACCCCTTATACCACAGGGTCACATGCTTCACTATGTTTAAAGTGACCTTATTTGTGATATCCAGAAGCCGAAACAACCCAGATGTCCCACAATGAAAGAATGGATACAGAAAATGTGGTTCACTTACACAAATTAAGAAAAAGGACATTGTAAGTTTTACAGGCTAATGGATATAACTAGAAACTATCATACTGAGTGAGGTAACTCAGAACCAAAATACATACATGTTATTTAGTCATGAATAGATGCATATTAGCAAAAAAAAAGTATAGAATACAAAAAAATGTATAGAATACCTAGGATACAATCCACAGAAGTCAAGAATATTTACAAGTGGAAGGGCCCAGTGAGGATGCTTCAGTACCACTTGGAAAGGAAAAGAAAGCATCACAAGTGGCAGAGGCAGGAAGCAACCTGAGTGGAAGAGGAAAGGATTAGGGAAAAAGGTAAACATGATCATGTATTGGGAGTTGGGGATGGGGGAGAAACATAACTGACACCTGGAGGGCCAGTAGAATGAATGGAAACAGGCAACCTTGGGAGGTGGGAGGTATGGAGTCATTCTAGAATGTAGCAGAGACCTGGCAGTGAGAGACTCTGAGGCCTCAAAGGGAGGGACTTTAGATGAAATGTACAGCAATAGGGAGAGGGAACTTGTAGAGTCCACCTCCCATAGAAAAACAGGGCATCAAGTGGAGGAATGGTATTGCCATCCTACATTCAAAAACTCTTACCCATAATTGCTCCTTTCTAAAGAATTGCAAGGACAAAAATGTACAAGATTCTGAGGGAAAGGAGGTCCAGTGACATGCCAAAATTTTCATCCATTTCAAAGGGAGGCTCCAAGGTCTTACATTATTACTGATGTTATGGTGTGCTTAGATACAGGAGCCAAGCATTGATCCCCTCCAAGAGACCTATCAAAAAGATGACTAATACAAGTGCAAATATTTACACCCAACCAATGGACTGAAGTTAATGATTCCTGTGATTGAATTAGGGAAAGGCTGGAAGAAGTTAAGGAGTAGCCAACCCCATAGGAACAGCAACATTCTCAACCAACCTGGATCCCAGTAATCTCTTAGATCAACCAAGCAGCATACACTATATGGTACAAGGCCCCTGAGACATCTACACCAGAGGACTGCCTGGTCTGGCCTCAGTGATAGAAGATACACCTAACAATCTAGATACTTTTGGCCCCAGGGAGAGGGAAGGCCTGTAGGGATGGGAATAGGGTAGGGAAGGGTGGGATGAAGACATTTGTTGGAGACACGGGAGAAGGAATGTTTGAGGAAATATTGGAGAGCAGAACAAGAGGAAGATAATGACAGGACTGCAAAAGAGTAGATTAAAGATAATAAATAAAAAAAAATAATAATAAAGTTAAGGAACTCTTGAGGAGAAAAAGCCATTTTTGACCTGTCAGCTTCACATACACAATCACACATAAATATTCAAGCAAATCACTTTTTTTTTTTTTTACATTTATACCAGTCAGTTTTCTTTGATTCATTGTGCCTAAGGCACTTATAAATGATCTGGCCTTCCTTTTTCAGTCCACTTTGGGAAACTCATTATTCACTAACTTCAGCAAACTGTATATGCTATCCATTACTTCTCTATTAGCCCAAAGTACCTGATGGAGTATTTGTTCTTACTATTGGTGCTTTCCCCAGAGTTTAGTACTTTCCTCATTTATAATGACTTCTGAACAGAGACTCTGATATCAATAACCCAAAGCACAAAGATTTTGCTGAGTTGAAAAGCACATTGTCATAAAGATGACATGCAGGAACAATGTTGTGACTACTTTTGTATGATACTCCACAATATTTTCCCTCTCTTATGCCTATGTAGAGACACTAATAAGAGCCAAGGAGTAAGGAATTTCGCTTTTGTTTTCATATTTTAGTGGTGTGTGTGTGTGTGTGTGTGTGTGTGTGTGTGTGTGTATGGTTTGCATACATTTGCATTCACATGGAGTCCAGAAGTTAATGTTGGGAGTCTTCATAAATTGTTCTCTCACATGTTAAAATGGGATCATTTAATTGAACCCAGAGGAAACCAATTCAGCACTTCAACTAGCCGGTTCACCCTGGGGATCTTGGCTTTTCATGTTGATCCACTGATCCATTTTACAGTCACAAAGAATAAGGGCTTCAAGATGAATATTTGAAAAATCATATATGGGTGTGCTTTGCTTTTCAATAACTTCTTTAAATGTGTTCTGTTTAATGTGCCTATGTGAGTGCACCACTCCTAAAATAAAAGGTATCTTACGTGCTGAAATGAGCACATTCTGTGAGAACCCTGGGATTTGGGCATTGTCAGAGATGTTCACTTTAATGAGTACAGAATTGCAGTTGTTTTCCCTGTAAAAACAGCTCTCCTGCAAAATGTGAGCCCCAAAATCTGTACTTTAGGTCAAGTGTTTGTGATACTAGAACACCCCTACTAGAGACAAGATTGTTGGTGGAGACAGTTAATCTTCTAAGACATGACCCGTTAGCTAGCCTTGTCTTTGCCACAGTGAACAAGTATAACCCTGCTCTACCCTAGGTGAAAGGTGACCACCACCATACGAAGAGTTTTCTGACCTCTTTCTGGACTTACATATACACACAAACACACTAATGTATATGCATCTGCATCAAACACAAACAAAACTGAGTAAAACAAAATGTAAATGAAAATCATGCAAAAAGTAATTGTAATAAAGAATATTAGAACTACTTGTTGAATATTAGTCACATATGGTCTCTTTTGAGGGCATCACCTGTTTACTTTTTTTCCCCAATTTTTATTAGGTATTACTTCATTTACCTTTCAAATGCTACTCCCAAAGTCCCCTATACCCTCCCCCGCCTCTCTCCCCTACCCACCCACTCCCACTTCTTGGCCCTGGTGTTCCCCTGTACTGGGGCATATAAAGTCTGCAAGACCAAGGGGCCTCTTTTCCCAATGATGGCTGACTAGGCCATATTCTGCTACATATGCAGCTAGAGACACAAGTTCTGGGGGTACTGTTTAGTTCATATTGTTGTTCCACCTATAGGGTTGCAGACCCCTTCAGCTCCTTGGGTACTTTCTCTAGCTCCTCCATTGGGGACCCTGTGTTCCATCCAATAGCTGACTGTGAGCATCCACTTCTGTATTTTCCAGGCACTGGAATAGCCTCACATGAGATTGCTATATCAGGGTCCTTTCAGCAAAATCTTGCTGGCGTATGCAATAGTGTCTGCGTTTGGTGGCTGATTATGGGATTGACCCCTGGGTGGGGCAGTTTCTGGATGGTCCATCCTTTTGTCTCAGCTCCAAACATTGTCTCTGTAACTCCTTCCATGGGTGATTTGTTCCCAATTCTAAGAAGGGGCAAAGTGTTCACATTCTGGTCTTTGTTATTCTTGATTTACTTTCTCCCTACCTATTCAATATAGTACTTGAAGTCCTAGCCAGAGCAATTAGACAACAAAAGGAGGTCAACGGGATCCAAATTGGAAAGGAAGAAGTCAAAATATCACCTGTTTACTTTTACTCATCATTAATTGCTCAGTAGCTATCCTTATTTCCTACTTCATAGACAAGAAAAAAATTAGAAAAGTCAAGCCACCTGCCATAGAAGACTTTCAACATGAATTTGATCCTCAGATCCCACTTCAAAAGCCAGATCTGGTGTCATGTATCAGTAATATCAAAGTTATAAGAGGTAGGAGCCAGAGAAAGAATAATCATGGAGAAATTCAGGAGTAAGTTACCCTTCAGTATGCCACTAAGTAGAAAGTACATGGAAGACACTGCCTTAATGAGGTCAAGGTGAGAAATGACTCCTGAAAGTTATTTTCTGATTTCTACATGTACACCATGGCACAAGCATGTCCTCCTCATACAAACATACACACAAACGCAAAATAAATTTGATTTTAAAGAAAGAATAATATTCCAACTCGGACTTCTCTGATGTTGTGGGACATCATGTAGCCCACAAATACTGCAGTTTCTAGAATATAATCAGTTATGAAATAAAAAACAAACAAACAAACCCAACAAGATCACAATGGAACAAGCCTGTTAGATCTAGCCTTCTGTGAGAGTTGGATTCCCTGTGTTCTAACTCCTTCTTGCTCTAACGTGATCCCACTTTTTACCAAGAATATTGTTGGAAAAATTATGCTTATTCATATTGCACATAATCTAAGGATAGCAATGATAGATTCAGGAAGTCCAAATGGCTGGGTGTTTAATAGGTACAAGGAAAGACAAGTTATATATGGAAGGGATTATAGGTTGTTCACCTGACATGCTGAAGTCTCAGCTCCATTATGCCACTACCTGAATATGAGGAGTAATTAAATGCATAATATTAATATTTTCTCTCTCTCTCTCTCTCTCTCTCTCTATATATATATATATATATATATATATATATATATCCCTTGATAATTTCATGGATTATTAAAATGTATACATATCATACCATCTGCCCTAGCTGAATCTGACTCCTAGGATGGGGAAGAAATTTACTCACTGTGCAACTTGGGCATAAGGATTTATAAGGCAGTAAGAGGACTGGGGAGATGGGAAAGTATGGAAAGCGTTTGTCTTGCATTCACAAAGAACTAGAACCCACACACACACACAAAAAAAAAACCTATCAAGTTATCTTGTGCTTGTAACCAATCCCAGAAATAATGATATGAGAGGTAGAGTTAGGCAAACCTCTTGCATCTCTCTGACCAGGGAGCCTAGTCTATTATACAGAGTTCTAGGCCAATGAAAGACCCAGACTCAACTACAAAGGAGAAGACACCTGAGGAACAAGACACAATGATGTCCTATGACATAAACATATGCATGCACATGCTCACGCACACGCATGAGGACAATCACACACACACACACACACACACACACACATGCACACTGTAGAGTCAAGTCTTATGTGATTAGCAACATTAAGTAACAAAAGTGAACAAGAGGATCTGCATGCACCCAAATTTAGAAAATTGTACAAAAACATGCGGGAAAAATTCTTTAAAAGAAACATAAAAATACGAATATATTTTATATACATAGGATGAGAATATATGGAAATACAAATTACATATATTTGTAACCATTTCAGTAATTAGCAGTTCTATCTAAAATTAGGCCAAAAGAAGATAGGACTGTATAAGTCAGAAAGTAACAATTGATGATTAAACACTAAACAGTCTGTAAAAAATGAAGAATGTCTACAGCACAAACTCAGGTGAGGAGAGGCTACAATTTTCATAGAGAGTCACATATGAGAAACATTTTTTACTAAATTCCCAGCCAGGAATTGTTTCACAAAGGTCACCCATATGTATACATTTAAAGACAAAAAATCTGAATAATTCAAGTTTTTAAAATAAAATGTTTAAAAGTAGAAGGGTAGAAGGCACCAATTCACCTTCTCCAGCACCCTTAGAGTCCTCTTAAGATGGTGTTGATGAGGCAGCAGATGCATAGTTCAGTGCATCAGAAAGGGAACTCATATTAATTGACTGTAGAAAATGCTTAAAGGCAGTTCAGTGTAGAAAATAACCTTTTGAAACCATTGAAGTTGAGTAAGCAAACCCCAGTAGAAAATATTTGGTGCCTAGAGTTAACAAAGTTACAAATTCTGTAAAAGCTAAATCTGACGTCATTCACATCAGAAATTGTTCCTCAAAGAGGTTGTATGGTCCTGAGAAACAATGCTAGAACCTTATTCAGTCTACAGAAGTGCTGTACCTATCTAGGTATTAACTCCAAAACCTCAACAGTAAGTAGTTGTCTGTTATTATGGGGAAAGATACAGAAAGTGAAATTCTATCCAAAGGACTTTCAGGTGGCAAATTACAATCTGAAATATGTTCACCTTCATTAGCCAATGGAGAAATGCACATTAACACGCAGGGAGAGATAAGTGAACAACTATCAGAATGCACAAAGTGAAAAACAGTGATGCCACCAAATGCTTTCTGGGATGCTCAGAAATCAGATCACTTGCAAGACAGGGAAGGTAGGAACTTACACAGACAGCTGGTACACACTTTGGCTGTTTCCTTAAATGGTTTTATGTCACCATCTTATGGGCTGGCTCTTATATTCTTTGGTATTTCCTTTGGGGAAACAAAATTTAAAGTAGTCATGCAAAAACCTTGGTGCAATTTTATCAACAATATCCAGTAGTACTAAACTGTAGGCAATTTAATTATTTTACAACAAATGCTAAGTAAATGAAGTGTGGTCACTCTATGGAAAACTACCAGGTGAAAAGAAAAAGAAGAAGGATAAGTCATGAACATGTTGGTGCATGACACTCTGAATCTGCACATATTATATTAAGTGATAAAGATCAATTCATGTTATTTACAGTGTGGTAACATTTACAACATTCATGATGACATTATTAATGAATGAAGAACTGTTAGTAACGGCCTAGAATTAATATGATTTTGAAGCCACAAGGATAATATTAACAGGCTAAAGGGGACCCTGTAGTGCAGTTTTTCTGTATATTGAAGAGAAGAAAAACAAGAAGAAGAAGAAGAAGAAGAAGAAGAAGAAGAAGAAGAAGAAGAAGAAGAAGAAGAAGAAGAAGAAGAAGAAGAAG
>NW_018393455.1:16631-23679 GCF_900095145.1 Mus pahari
AGGAGGAGGAGGAGAAGGAGGAGGAGGAGGAGGAATAGGAGGAGGAGGAATAGGAGGAGGAAAAGGAGGAGAAAAAGAAGATATTTTCCCGTTGCATTTAGACAAAGATCTGTCCTAAAAAATCAGTTCAATGTGAGTTAAAAACAGAGTAATCATACAGTATTATAAAAAATGCTCTATCTTGGGGATGATCAGTTTTACATTTTAAGGAAGTTAGTCCTTCAAACTTACATCTCAGTAAAATGAAGCAGAGAAGGTAGATACTTATGTATCGTGGAGACAAGTAAGAAGTTAACACCTTTGAACAGCTTCCTTACACTTTTTTTTAAAGGTTTTTATTAATTAACTTAATTCTTTACACTCCATATTTTATCCTTCCCTGTCTGGATCCACCCTCCAGCTGTTCCATATTCCATAACTCCTCCCCACTCACCTGTCTCCACGTGGATGTACCCACCTCGCACCCATCTGACCTCTAAACTCCCTGGGGCCACCAGTCTCTTGAAGGTTAGATATATCATCTCTGAATGAACACAGACCTTGCAGTTCTCTACTGTATGGGTGATGGGGACCTCATATCAGCTGGTATATGATGCCTGGTTGGTATTCCAGTATCTGAGAGATCTAAGGGGTACAGTTTCATTGAGACTGCTGATCCTCCTACAGGATCATCATTCTCCTCAGCTTCTTTCAGCCTTCCCTAATTCAACAACAGTGGTCAGCTGCTTCTGTCCATTGGTAGGGTGAAAATATCTGCATCTGACTCTATCAGTTGCTTGTTGGGTCTTTTGGAGGGAAGTCATGATAGTTCCCTTATTGTGAATGCTCCATAACCTCAGTAATAGTGTCAGGCCTTGGGATCTCCCCTTGAGCTGGATCCCACTTTGGGCCTGTCGCTCGACCTTCTTTCCTCAAGCTCCTCTCCATTTCCATCCCCATAATTCTTTCAGACAGGAACAATTATGGGTTGGAGTTGTGACTGTAGGATGGCAACCCCATCCCTCACTTGATGTCTTGTCTTCCAGGTGAAGTAAATACTTAGGGGAAAGCTGTGAAGATGTAGATTGGTTATGAAATCACTTAATGTGGGAAGAGGTTAAGGTAGATTTGTAGATTTGCCCAGAGAGGAGAAAAGTTAAAGGGTGAATACTTGAAGGGCTCTTAGCTGAGACAAAGAAGAGGCTTATTGCCTGTTACAAATAGAGTGTTGCCCAAGGGAAGGTTCTAATAGGTAATTTCAGATGCTGTAAAAAGTGATGTATTTGTATATATTGTGATGTTGTAACTTAAATATTTATTAGAAAAAAATCAATATAGACCATAACATATGTAATAATACTAAGCTATCATCTATAGAAGGAGTTATACATATCTCATTTATAGTATGCCACATATTTTAAATGAAGATATTTTGTTAATTAAGTGATTTACGTGCACATGTACAATATACTAGGACCAATTCCCAGTGACACCCATGCTTTTGCCCTGCCCCTTTTCCCCTGCAATCAATCTCCTTTTCCCCACTGTTTCACTTTGACTTATGTTGTCAGTATATGCATAATTTTATATGTCTATAAAGTCTAAGCATGTGTTGTATAGAGCAATTTAGTTCACTTAATATTCTTTCTACTTGTATCCATTTACATGCAAATTACATAGCTTTAGTATTCTTTGGGGCTGAAACATTTTCCATTTATTATTTGAATAAAAAGGAGGTTTTAAAAACAAAAATATAAGAGGATGTCAAAATGAATACTTTTTGTGAAACAAAAGGCTTGAGTTGGGATGTCTGTTTTGACCCCCCTGTAAACCTAGATAAGTTTGTGCATGTTGGTAATCCCAGTACACTTATTGTGAAATGAGACTCTGGGATCAAATAATCTTTGAAAAACTGAGGACAAGCAATCCTGTTGTGCCCTGTAGTGCACAGTAAATATACCCATTGTCAAACAGGGTACATATTAAAGGCTGGCACTTTAGGTTGTCCCTAGACTTCCAACAGTTTCATGGTGATGCATGTATGTCTATACTCATGTACACAAACATGAAGAGATATATAATGTTTTATTAATAGGGAAAAGATCACCAAAAAGAATATATCAGGATCAGGCAACATAAATTTATGTAATAATTGCTACAAATGTACAGAAACCTTCACAACAGCGCTTTCTACAACCCAGGAAATTACTCAGCAAAATACAATCAGAGAACAAGGTGTTCTCCAAATTATTGGCATCTAGAAAGCAATGTACAGATTCAATACGGTCCCTTCCAAAATTCCAACCCAATACTTCACTGAGCTAGAAAGGGCGATTTGCAAATTCATCTGGAATAATAAAAAAAACCTAGGATAGCAAAAACCATTCTCAACAATAAAAGAACCTCTGGTGGAATCACCATGCCTGACTTTAAGCTGTACTATAGAGCACTGTGATAAGAATTCATCATTTTTAATAGCTGAGTAGTATTCCATTGTGTAAATGTACCACATTCTCTGTTATTAATTCCTCTGTTGAAGGACATCTGTGTTCTTTCCAGCTTCTGGCTTTTGTAAACAAGGCTGCTATGAACATAGTGGAGCATATGTCCTTATTGCATGTTGGATAATCTTCTGGGTATATGTTCAGAAGTGGTATAGCTGGGTCCTCAGGTATTACTCTGTCCAATTTGCTGAGAAACCACCAAATTGATTTCCAATCCCACCAATGATGAAGGAGTATTCCTCTTTCTCTACATCCTTGCCAGCATCTTCTATCACCTGAGTTTTGAACTTTGCCTTTCTGACTGGTGTGAGGTGGAATATCAGGGTTGTTTTGATTTGCATTTTCCTGATGACCAAGGATGTTGAACATATTTCTTTAACTGCTTTTCAGGCATTCGGTATTCCTCAGTTGAGAATTCATTGTTTAGGTCTGTACCCCATTTTTGATAGGTTTATTTGGTTCTCTAGAATAGTATAATTTCTTGAGTTCTTTGCCAGAGGAATTCCAGGGCCAAGAAGCATGAGTGGTGGGTTGGAGAGCAGGGCAGGGGTATAGGGAACTTTTGGGATAGCATTTGAAATGTAAATGAAGAAAATATCTAATAAAGATAAAAAATAAAGAGTTCTTTGTATATATTGGATATTAGCTCTTTATATGATTTAGGATTGTTAAAGATCTTTTCCCAATCTGTTGTTTGCCATTTTGTCTTATTGTCAGTGTTATTTGCCTTGCAGAAGCTTTTCAATTTTAGCATGTCCCATTGTCAAATCTTGATCTTAGAGCATAAGCTATTGGTGTTGTGATCATGAACCTTTCCCCTGTGCCCATGTGCTTGAGGTTCTTTCCCACTTTCTTTTCTATTAGTTTCAGTGTTTCTGGATTTATGTGGAGGTACTTGATCCTCTTTGACTTCAGCTGTGTAAACGGATATAAGAATGTATTGATAGAAGCATGTAGGATACTTATTTCTATGGAAGAGGATCTTTAAACTTTGTCTTTATAATTTTTCATTTTTAAGATTGTTTATTATTTTACTTTTGTAATATATCATAAATTTTGTAATTTACTACAGCATTAGTCTAGAATAGATGGATACCATTGGGGGACTTCATATAAAAATTTCCTCTATTCTATACCATTTGAGAAGTTTAGCATTATTACTTGTAGAAAGGGAAAAACTTAAGATAGAATTGGTACTTCCATGCAGTCCCAGATTACTGCAAATTAGTGATCCTCCTGTCCTCATGTCCGAATTCTGGGATCATTTCTGTGCAAGGTTATCTTAATGATTTTGAGTAGTTGCTGTGACAGCATGCAGAAGACCTGTGTAAGTTCAAGTTATACAAATCCTAGCAGGAAAGGGGAAGGTGCTCAAAAAATACTACCCCTAGTTAAAGAGCTATTGACAATCCAATGCTGTGTGAAGAGAGGAAGTTTTTACAAGAGTTTGACTTTTATAGTTTTATAAAATTTCAGTGTATGAGTACACAATATCACCATCATCCTTTTTTTTTCCATCATAAGGAAGTACAGCAGCTCTACAGATAAAGGAGCCAAAATGATACACCAAAGATTTTTTTTTTTAACTGTTCTGGTTAAAAGTAAACAGACACTCTTTGTGAGTTCTTGTTTAATTTTTTTGTTGTTGTTATTTGCGGGTTGTTCTGTGTGTGTGTGTGTGTGTGTGTGTGTGTGTGTGTGTGTGTGTGTGTGTGTGTGTGTGTGTGTGTGTTGTTGTGTTGGTCCTATGTTGAAATCAGAGCACCATTTGCATGTCCTTGTTTTCTCTGGGATTAAACTCAAATTCTCGGACTCAGGACAAGCACCTCTGCCTGTCGAGGTAACTTAAATAGATTTAACGTAGAGTGTGACATGACAAGACCATACAGAGGCTTCTTCATCTTATTTTCTTGCTGAAGCTGTTTTTAGGTCTAGCAAGAATTTGATCTCCTGGATGAAAAGCTCTATGGAATATTATCCAATTCTGTTTTCATAACCTGAGGTCAAGATGCCCCAGGTAACAGTTTCTATTTAATCTCCTCCTTCAGCTAACTGTTAATCTTATCTTTTAGTAAAATGCTTGCTTGCACAAAACCTCTACCTGCAGCTGCTTAACAAGATACTAAAGGGTGAGTTTTGGCTTTAAAAACTGCTTACTTAAATGCTTTGCACTATACTTGTGTTCAGAACACCTGAATGTAATCCTAGGCATATGGAATAATGACACAATTGGCTATAGACTGTGGTGAATGATCTTCTCTAGTGGGTTTTTGTTGATAATATATTTGCTGATATTTCCAGTCTTCTTACATGCACATAAGTTTCTTTGCCTTAGGAATATGAGCCTTCTTTGTCTCTATAAAAAAGAAGCCACATGAGATTATTTTGAGGCAATAAATTATTTATGCCTTTCCCTCTAGTACCATTTCAGGACCACCAAAAGTGAAGAAAACCCAGAATCTAAAATGTCTGTAGTTTGACCAGGTGGAAAAGATCTTAGGAACTAAAACTAGTAAAACAAAACCTATTCCGGTCAGTATATCTCAGAATGAATTACACAGAACAGTGTTCCTAACAGATGAGGTATATGGTCAAACTACTGGGGGACTCATTAATTCTCCTCAGGCTTTAGTCATTATCCATTGTGTACTAGTCTATCAACTACCTGGCTCAGGATAGAATCATCTAAGTTCTATCCTTACCACTTTAAGGGAAATCAAGTCATGGTTAACCTTGTAATCCCTGCCCCAGAGAGACTTCTCACTGAGACTTGCTGACTAGGAGTCCTCTTGCCCAGGCAAATATAAGGTCTTTGAGGGTCTTACAGGCACTCCTAGTTTAAATGTAAGCTATAATGATTTAGATTATAAGATATCAGATATCCGTGGTCTATAACAGTCACTATTACCTTCCTAATGAGAAATGTATATGGTTCACCCTTTTATATTCATGAATCAAATTAAAAAGAAATATAAAAGGCTATCAAAAGAGAAATAAAGGTTTGAAGAATGGAAAAAATGTTGAGGGGGCTGGTGAAATGGCTCAGCGGGTAAGAGTGCTCTTTTGACAGTCCTGAGTTCAAATCCCAGCAACCACATGGTGGCTCACAACCATCTGTAATGAGATCCTTCCAAACAGCAATGCAGACAAGCATCCTGTGGTGCTTAGAATCTGCCTAAGAGACTTCCAGGTACCTAGATTTTTTGCCCTTAGCTGTGAGGAATTAATATTGATATTAGTAGACAACCATTTTGCTTCTCACTACATTCTCTACCTCTACCCAAGGAATTTAATCATGGATGCATGCCCCTACAGAGGTAAACCTTTCTTCAAGGGGTGATAGGATATAGCCCTTACATGTCAGAGCTCCATCCAGCAATGCTCCTTTCTTTCCTTCCATGGCATTAGAAACTCTTCTAATAAACTTGTTAACCATCTATCATCTATCTAAATATTCCCCTTAATTACACATCCACAGCTTCCAATAATCCTTTCAACATATTAATCAAACAGAACACAAAGAGTATAAGGAAGGAGAAGTTAACCCTTATACTTTCATGGATTCCTCTCATATCCTAGTGGATTATTTCTCCAATAAAACAGACAGACAAAAAAACAAGTTTTAGTACCTTAATTGTCAGTTAATTCATTAGTTAATTCATTAGTAAGAAATAATAAGGCTCTTTTTTAGTCTTTACTGAAGACAGAGACAATCAAATGAATGGCCATAAAACAACACACATATTTTCACTTTTCATGAACACCCCCCCCCCACAAAAAAAGAAAAGAAAGGTAAAATGACAAATAATTAAACTTTATACAGAGAGATATACAGTTAGGAGGTTTCTCATCATTTATTTGTGAAAAAGAGTTAGTTATTGTTCCACGTACTCCAGAATATGTGCCTCTACTTTAATATGCTATGAGTTTAACAAACCACTGAAGGTAGAAAACAGTTGATTGTGCCTTAATGGGATATTCTACTTTGGACAGATTAGAGACTGGTATAAGGCAAAAAACAAAACAAAACAAAACAAAGCAAAAACAGTAACAGACAGAAGCATGCACAAGCATGATAGAAAAACACTAAGTAAGAGAAAAGTGTTTCAGTGTTCGTTAAGAATGATGAGGAGCCGGGCATGGTGGCGCATGCTTTTAATCCCAGCACTTGGGAGGCAGAGGCAGGTGAATTTCTGAGTTTGGGGCCAGCCTGGTCTACAGAGTGAGTTCCAGGACAGCCAGGGCTACACAGAGAAACCCTGTCTCAAAAAAACAAAAAAACAAAACAACAACAACAACAACAACAACAACAACAACAAAAAAAAAACCAAAAGGAATGATGAGGAAAGTACAGCTCAGCTGAATGTGGATCACCATTTGCTTTACACAAATGAGGATCTGAAATCCAATCTTCAGTCCTACAAAGAAAGCACAGGGATCTAAATGGACTTAGGCCACTCTGTGGGATTATTGGTTTTCACTGTTCCCAACCATATTCCAACCCTTCCAACCACATAAAAAGAAACAGGATAAAAATGAAGAGAGGGGAAAGGGGACAACATTTT
>NW_018393455.1:25017-41252 GCF_900095145.1 Mus pahari
TCCCATTTGTCAATTCTTGATTTTATAGCACAAGCCATTGGTGTTCTGTTGAGGAATTTTTTCCCTGTGCCCATATCTTCGAGGTTTTTCCCCATTTTCATTAGACTATAGTGTATTGTAAGCCTTAGGGTAAGTTTGATTTTTGACTTGAGGATACCTAATTTCTTCTTGTTGTTGGTCCTTTGCAGACAACCTCCTAACAAACTGTGACCAACAGTGACAAATCAACAACCAACAATATACCCTACCTCTCAGGGACCTAGCATTTATATACCCTCTGAACAATCCTCAGAATTGCAAAAGTCATACAACTTCAGAAATTATCTGCAGCTCACAAAATCACACCCCTGTTAGAGCACGAGGCAAGTCACATTCAGGTGCTATGGACAATCTGAAAGAGCCTCATATTGCACACCTGGGATTAAAAAAAAACCATATTTTTATAAAATATATGTGTTTGTTAAAGAAACCAAAATGCCAAAGCTGTCACTACAAAGTGGTGGTCTTACAACTGAATTAAGGAGTGTCTCATCACTGTGAGGGATCAACACATAAAGCCACAGTTCCCAATTCATTAAGAGAATCTGACTCAATAGAATAAAACAAAAGGTGATAGAGAAGGACATTTAGGCTAGGAATGACCTCTTTAGTCCTGGCCTCTAAACATTCCCAGATTAATGCTAGCACCTATCCTATGCACAATATGAACTCCACTGGCAGATGAATGCACTGAAATATAAGTCTAAAAAGGGATAGAGGATTTAGCTGGTGGAATAATTCACATTTCTGAAGACTTACACTTTATAAATTTTAGAACTGGCATTTTTCACATTAACAAAATATATAGATGAAACTGGAAATCATGAGAAGTTGGTGGGTGTTGGAAAGGCAGAGGGAGTAGCGATGGGATAGGGGGTTCTGGAGGGGATACCTGGAAAGGGGATAATATTTGAAATATAAATAAAATGTCCAATAAAAGGAAAAATACATAGACTTGTACCTCTACACACACACACACACACACACACACACACACACACATGCACAAACAAACAAGCATACACTAGTCCATGTGGACACAGAATAACCTCTCAACTCTCACCAAATATTTTATGCCTACAGAGATGAATTGCAGCATAATGATTTATTAGAATCAGGTTATGTGAACTAAATTATACCATATTGAATTGGAAAGGACATGTGATAGAGAAACATAGGTCAAGTCAAATTTTGTATGTATCAATTATAAGCTTGCATGAGGTGGTGGAGCTGTGTCGTAATAGTTACTATATTCATTGGCTGTGATAAAATGGCAAACAAAAGCAACTTGAAGAATGGAGTATTTATTTCAGCTCAAAATTGAAGAGTGTAGTCCCATGTGCATGGACTAGACACATTACACCAGCATTCAAGAAAAAAAAAGATAATATTAATGTTCCATTAATGTTCCATTCAGTTTATCTTTTTTTTCTTGAATGCAAACACATATAATGGCTCTGTCCAGTTACCTTAGTTAATTTCTATTTATGTAAAAAGATACTATAGCCATGCAACTTATGAAAAACACTTAATTTAGAGGCTCTCAATTCCAAGGGCTCAGAGTATGTAAACATTTGTTGTTAAGTGTGGTAAAATGTAGCCAGGCATAATACTGGAGCAGTACTGACTCCTTACATCTGATTCACAGGAAGAAGACAGAGAAAGGGAGGGGAGGATGGAGGAATAACTAGAAATTGTGTAAGCTTTTAAAATCTGCAGTAACATACCTCCAAAATGGCCACATCTTTTAATGAAGTAGTTTCATCAAGCATTCATATATATATATGTCTATAGGTAGCATTCTCGTTGAAACCACCACACCCCATTTAGGATGGGTCCTCATTCCGTACTTAATCTAATCTATAACCCTCAAAAGGCATGTAGAAATGTAGTTCTCGTATGTGATTCAGTATTCCATCAAATTTTTAATGTCGGTCACTACAGCTGTCAATTGAGAATTCTACCAACAACTTTCATATTAAAACTGTAAAACCCAGAACCAGAGATCTTGAGCTGGGTTTTATCATTCTTACCTTCATGACCTTAAGTAAACAACTTCCTCCATTGGGACCCTTTTTCTTTTCTGTAAACTGGATGTCAGCATGTACTTTACTATAATTACTTTGAAGATTGATGAACTTGAAGAGCTATACCTAAAATTAAGTGGCTCAGGCTTCTTCTAAGTGCCACAAGCTTGATAGCTCATCATTGCATTTTTGTTTGTTAGTTTGTTTGTTTGTGGTTGTTGCTTTCAATACAGAAGCACTCAGTTCTTATTCCTTGGTAGAGATTGATGACAGAGAATTTAAATATGCTGGTCCCTCAAATTTCATGTTAAGGATTCTTAAAATTCTATGTCAAATACATTTTGTATAAGTGGAGATATTAACTGCCATTTCAATATTCATCTAAATTTTAAAAAGATGCTCAAGTCTCCATCTTGCCTTTCAAACCAACTTTAGCCTGGGTTCTCCGTCTTTATATAAGTCATGGATTATTCAGGAAATGATGAGACATCTAAGTGAAGCTTTTGATATCACAAAATGCCTTTGCATTTATCTCTAGATTGTCCCCAGCTATTGACACCCACTTGACTCTTTTCCTAGTAGGAAATATGTCCTATTCTGTAACCTAACCTGCAGCAACCTGATTAGGTAATTGCTGGAGGCATATAATATTTGAAGCCATATATCTTATTATAGAGTGGGGTTGATCAAATCCCAATGCCTTCTCAGTAGTTGATAGCCGTTTCATTGAATATTCAGAAATGTGCAAAATGTAGATTTTTAAGATGTTCTTTTCTGTCCTTTCTTCTTTTGTGAAGGGGTAGTAATAGTGATGGAGGAAAGGACAAAGGGATTGGCTGTGAATAATTTCTTATGATAAATCTCTTCCCTTTATACTAAAAGTGTTCATCCCTATTAATTTCAGATTGTTTGGAACTTTCATACTTGGCCACTGGCAAAATGATGACAACTTTAATGTTCTCTTTATTTTTCTGCCCTTGTTTTTTTTATTCTGTAAAAATGTTCTCTTTGGAGGGTTATTTCTCACCTCTTCAGGTTTCAGCACCCTAACTCACATTGTCATGAGAGGAAAAAGAATATATTACTCTTTTAGAATAGGCCTGGTTCTTCCAGAGGACATTTAGAACAATGAGATTTTCACAGTCCTTTCCTCCTTCTCTTACTGTATCATGTTCATATTTTGGAAAGTAGATGAAGTATAAAGATATTTTCCTAGATAATTACCCCGATACATACATATAACACCTTTCGTGCATTTTCAGGGGATTCTTGGAACCAGATAAGCACAGGAGAGAAATATTTATTAATGCTAGTGGACTTGGTAAGATAATCCAAGCATCCTTATGACATTGCAGACATGGTCTTCTACATGCCTGTAATCTCAATGTTCTGGGGCAGGAATTGAGATTAGTAGATCATTGGGTTCACTCGTTGCCAGCCTGGATGAAAAATATGAGCTCTAGTTTCAGTGAGATACTCTGGCTCAAAGGAATAAAGTGGAGTGTGATAGTATAAGGTGCCTGAAACCTTCCTCTGGCCTCTGACATTGACATCAGCATACACACACACACACACACACACACACACACACACACACAATCACTTGACTTAAGGGAACTAGTTTGGTCTGTGGTGGAAATGTTTCTTAGTTGTATTAGATTCTGTCTATGTGAATGTGGGTATGAGTCCTATAACCATCAAAAATATCAATTCAATCAATAAAATTACAAGACTATGAACTTTCTTTAACATGCCTGAAGAAAAGTAGATGGAGTATGTGGGAATGGAATTCCATCAATAACAATTTATTCTACTCTTTTCCTGTAAAGGATAATGTTCCTTTTCAGCTTGATAGGATCTGGAATGGTCATCAAAGGAAATCTTTGGACATGTTTGTGATGGAATTTTTAGATTAACTTAATAGAGTTGGGAAGACACATCATAACTATATCATAACTATATCAAGTACTATCTCTGTCCTGAGTAAAAAGATAAAGTGAAGTGACATCAGCATTCACCCTACTTCTTCACTCCCAATGCAATGTGACCAGTAGGCTAATGCTTCTGCCACTGTGTTTATACTTCCATGATTATGTGTATCCTGGAACTATGATCCCAAACCAGCCTTTTCTTTCATAGATAACTTTTCTCTGGTATTTTTCTTTAAAGATTTTTGTTTGTTTGTTTTTATTTTTATGAGTATTTTGCCCGCATATATGTATGTGCACCATGTTTCTTGCTGGTGCCTGTGGAGATTAGAAGAGGGCACTATATCCCTTAGAACTGGAGTTACAAATGATTGTGTACCTCCTGCTGGTTTTTCTGAAAGAGCAGCACATGTTCTTTGCTGAGCAATCTTTCCAGACCCCTTTGTGAGGTATCTCTTTATAGCAGAAGACAAAGAGCTCATGCAGTTCATAAACATATAACGCAATTCATAACGATTGTCCAAATGTTGGGTATGAGTCTGCAAAGGAAGGTGACTACTGATATTTGCTCTTACATTGTGCTTTATCAAAGAACATTTGGAGATAAGATAAATATAAATATCTCATCCATTTATGCTCTTACACTATTGAATAGCCTATCTAAATGAAAAAAATAAAGTTTAAAGAATTATACAATAAAAGAAATTCCAGGAGTTGTTGAAACTCCACATCTTCTAGACTTGACTCCAAGTCATAACCTATTCGGAGGACTTATATGTTGTTTTTCTAAAAGCCAAGTTCTAGTTTAGAACCATCGCTCAAACATATTTGTAGAATTAAGGCAGTTTTCTCTAATCAACCAGAATTGTCACTCATAATTTGTGGCAGCTCAGACACAAGTTAGGGTGCAGAATATCTTCACTGGTTAGTGACACATCATTATCAATGTTAAATTTTGAAACAACTACTTAATATCTGTGTTGACTTTAGGGTCCCTAAACTTACTCCATCTACAAAGTAGAAGCAAACATGTTAATCACATTGTTTTGATGCATTATTAGCTGCAAAGATTATACTGTCATAAAATATTTGGTGCCATTGTGTGTTCATGTGAATGTATGTGCATATTTCCATGTGCCAGTGCATCTATGTGTGTGTTCATGTATACGCTGATGTATCTGGACACCAGAAAACAACATCTGCTGTTGTTCACTGACACAAGAAATTTTTGGCATTTTTGGATGCACATATATTTTAGTGAAAATAAAAATAAATGGACATAAGTGAAAGCATACATTAGGGGCTTAAATTTGTAACTATCCATTATTCGGGCTTTTGGGATTTATTTATTTATTTATTGTTTATGTTTACGGGTGTTTTGTATCACATACTAAATTAAATCATCATAAGAAGACTAGATTCTGGCAAAGACTAACAAAAGACATTTGAGGTTCTCTACAGGGAGGAATAAAAACAGTAAAGCTCTGAATGGAAAGATGTTCTAAAGAATGATGCTCAGAGTTACTGTTTGTTTGTTTGTTTATTTGAGACAGGGTTTCTCTGTGTAGCACTGGCTGTCCTGGAAATCACTCTGTAGATCAAGCTGTCCTCAAACTCAGAAATTTACCTGCCTCTGCCTCCCAATTGCTGGGATTAAAGGCATTTGCCAGCACTGCCTGGTTCAGATTTACTGTTAAGGATGTGAAAATATGAGCACTTTTATCAGAATCAATGACTAAAGCCAAAGCAGAGCTGCAACAATTGCATTAATATGCATTGGACTTTTCTTACGATCACATGGTTCAGTGGAAGGCAGTACTAGGGCATTCTTTCTGATGATGTTTCAAAGGTCACTTATTACACAAGTGTAAAGTGGCAGGAGACAAGGTGGGGGGGGGTGGTGATCCACAAGTCCTAGAAGAAGGCTTGCTGCCTTAACCATAGTTTCATTCAATTTGCCTGTGCTTAAGTTTTATCAATTAGTTACTTTACCATTCAGTGTGCTGTACAGGAACAATTTAATCATAGATAACAGGGTATCTCTTCTTTTGAGAAGTTCCCAAAGGGATGCCTGGGATGTAGGTAGATAATTCAAGGGCCTTTACAAGATAATTCCTTCACATAAAAATAGCTCTTAACTGAAAGCTAAGGAAAGCGGGATCAGGAGGCATTTTTTTGACAAGCTGCTACCATTACAGATCAATAAATGTCAATAAGATGACATAGATAGATAGATAGATAGATAGATAGATAGATAGATAGATAGCAAGAGAAAATCAGATTTTGAGTGGTTCAAATAAAAATATGAGCTTCTCTTTTACATATATGAAATGTAAAATACTTTAATGCTAGCTAGAGGATACTACTGTATAGTTAAGAATGCAAGAATTTTTCACTATTAGGAAACCAGCAAATAAATGCTTAGTAGTCGAGACAATAAGCTGAATCTCATAGTATGATCAGAATATAATATATCCAGTGCATTAAAACATTATAGTTGCCCCATGAGTATAAAGAATTATTATGTGTAAATAAAACCAGGAAGTAGTACCTACTTATTTGATATAACTTCTGTCAGGGATCGTATAAATAACCTTACCAGACACTCACTGATTCCTGCAAGCAGGTATAGAGTTATACCCCCAGAATGACCTGACTGTTCCAACCCAGCCAAAAGATTGCTATCTGAATGATGGAAGCTTCTGTCCTCTTTCTCTAAAACTTTTAAAATAGGATTTTTTGCATGTAATTATGGAATTTGATTCTTGCTAGTAAGAATTAGGTGGGCGAGGGTAATTGCACAAAGGGGAACCACTTGTCAAGAAATTTGATAACTTGGTTGGTCTTGCCAGAGACCATGTAAGGTCAGAAATTTAAAATTCCAGATAGAATAAGGAAACAGTGGAATTCCTGCAAGCACACTCTCAACCCACCCTGGTATAGGCAGTGACAATGTAACCTGTTTCATAAAAGATAGAAGATAAAGATTGACATCAGTATTGTATTTTGCCCTCCAGGAGCTTGCACAAAAAATACACAAGGACAGAGAGGGAGGAAGAGGTAGAAGGGAAAAGATGCTGTTAAAGTGTGGGAAAACTCACACTTGAAGAACCTGAAGAGAAAGGTTAGTCTGAAGTATAGAATTCTGGGAATTCCTTGTCATATTTTCTCCAAAAGATCAATTTATAATGTATTTTAAGGGCTGAAATTTTATCCAGAATATGCTAGAAAATGCAAATACTCTGATTTTGAAATAAGATTCACTGTTTATGGAATTATGCTTTTCAAATATGTTTTTTCCCTTTTTCAATTTTTTATTATATATTTTCTTGATTTACATTTCAAATGCTATCCCAAATGTCCCCTGTACTCTCCCCTGCCCTGCTCCCCTACCCACCCACTCCCACTTCTTGGCCTTGGCATTACCCTGTACTGAGGCATATAAAGTTTGCAATACAAAGGGGCCTCACTTCCCAATAATGGCCTACAAGTCCGTCTTCTGCTACATATGCAGCTAGAGACATGAGCTTTAGGGGTGCTGGTTAGTTCCTATTGTTGTTCCACCTATAGGGTTACAGATCCCTTCATCTCCTTGGGTACTTTCTCTAGCTCCTCCACTGGGGGCCCTGTGTTCCATCCAATAGATGACTGTGACCATCCACTTTCCACTTCTGTATTTGCCAGACACTGTTCTAGCCTCACAAGAGACAGCTATATTAGGGTCCCTTCAGCAAAATCTTGCTGGCATATGCAACACTGTCTGCATTTGGTGACTGATTATGGGATGGAATCCCAGGTGGTGTAGTCTCTGGATGGAGCATCCTTTTGCCTTAGCTCCAAACTTTTTCTCTGTAACTCCTTCCATGGGTATTTTGTTCCCTATTCTAAGGAGGAATGACTTATCTACAAGCTGGTTCTACATCTTCTTGATTTTCTTGTGTTTTGCAAATTGTATCTTGGGTATTCTAAGTTTCTGAGCTAAAATCCACTTATCCATGAATGCATATCAAGTGACTTCTTTTGTGATTGTGTTACGTCACTCAGGATGATATTCTCCAGATCCATCNATTTGCCCAAGAATTTTATAAATTTATTGTTTTTAATAGCTGAGTAGTATTCCATTGTGTAAATGTACCATATTTTCTGTATCCATTACTGTAGGGACATTTGGGTTCTTTCCAGATTCTAGATATTATAAATAAGGCTGCTATGAACATACAGGAGTATGTGTCCTTATTACCAGTTGGAACATCTTCTGGGTATATGCTGAAGAGAGGTATTGCTTCCCTGTCCAATTTTCTGAGGAAACGCCAAACTGATTTCAGAGTGGTTGTACATGCTTGCGATCCCACCAGCAATGGAGGAGTGTTCTTCTTTCTCCACATCCTCAGTAGCATCTGCTGTCACTTGAATTTTTGATCTTAGCCATTCTGACTGGTGTGAGGTGGAATCTTAGGGTTGTTTTGATTTGCATTTCCCTGATGATTAAGGATGTTGAACATTTTTTTAAGTGCTTCTCAGCTCTTCAGTATTCCTCAGTTGAGAATTCTTTGTTTAGCTCTGTGCCCCATTTTTATGTTTTTTTAAATTATTTTATTAGATAATTTTTTCATTTACATTTCAAATGCTATCCCCAATGTCCCCTATACCCTCCCCCCACCATGCTCCCCACCTGCTCACTCCCACTTCTTGGCACTGGTGTTACCCTGTATGGGGCATATAAAGTTTGCAAGACCAAGGGGCCTTTCTTCCCAATGATGGCCGTCTAGGTCATCATCTGCTATATATGCAGCTAGAGACAGGAGCTCTGGGGGTACTGATTAGTTAATATTGTTGTTCCACCTATAGGGATGCAGACACCTTCGCTCCTTGGGTAATTTCTCTATCTCTATCTTCTAAACTCCAGTGGTGGCCACTGAGGACTCTGGAGGACTCTCCATGCTGCAGGTGCTCGGGATCACAGGTGAGTGGAACACAACATCAGCTCCAGAGAATTGAGGAGGTGCTTGTGCCAGCAGGAACAGGGACAAAGGAAACTCGCCTGCCCAGAGGCTGGGTTCCAGTCCCGTTTGGGCCACACCCTTCATCTTTCTTCTGAACCCCAGTGGAGGCTAACTCCATTTATTAATGGGGTTATTTGAATTTCTGGAGTCCAGCTTCTTGAGCTCTTTGTATATATTGGATATAAGTCCCCTATCAGATTTAGGATTTAGGATTGGTAAAAATCCTTTCCCAATCTTATTGACAATATCTTTTGCCTTATAGAAGCTTGCAATTTTATGAGGTCTCATTTGTTGATTCTTGATCTTACACCAAAAGCCATTGCTGTTCTGTTCAAGAATTTTCCCCTGTGCCCATATCTTCAAGGCTTTTCCCCACTTTCTCCTCTATAAATTTAAGTGACTCTGGTTTTATGTGGAGGTCTTTGATCCACTTAGACTTGAGCTTTGTACAAGGAGATAAGAATGGATCAATTCCCATTCTCCTATATGATAACCACCAGTTGTACCAGCTCCATTTGTTGAAAATGCTAGTCCGGCATGCTGGTACTTGCCTTTAATCCCAGCTCTAGGGAGGTAGAGGCAGGCAGAATTCTGAGTTCGACGCCAGCCTGGTTATAGAGTGAGTTCCAGGACAGCCAGGGCTATACAGACAAACCCTACCTTGAAAAACCAAAAAGAAAAAAAAAAGAGAGAGGGAGAGAAAGAAAGAAAATGCTGTCTTTTTTTTCCACTGGATGGTTTTAGCTCCCTGGTCGAAGATCAAGTGACCATAGATGTGGGTTCATTTCTGGGTCTTCAATTCTATTCCCCTGATCTACCTGTCTGTCACATTAACAGTATCATTGCAGTTTTTTATCACAATTGCTCTGTAGTACAGCTTAAGGTCAGGCATTGTGATTCCACCAGAGAGTCTTTTATTGTAGAGAAGAGTTTTTGCTATCTTAGGTTTTTAATTATTCCATATAAATTTGCAAATTGCCCTTTCTAACTCAGTGAAGAATTGAGTTGGAATTTTGATGGGGATTGCATTGAATTTGTAGATTGCTTTTGGGAGGATACCCCTTTTTACTATATTAATCTTGCCAATCCATGCGCATGGGTGATCTTTCCATGTTCTGAGATCTTCTTCAATTTCTTTCTTCACAGACTTGAAAATCCTGTCATATAGATCTTTCACTTCCTTAGTTAGAGTCACACCAAGGTATTTTATACATTTTGTGACTATTATGAAGGGTGTTGTTTCCCTAATTTCTTTCTCATCCTGTTTTTCCTTCGTGTAGAGAAAATCCACTGATTTGTTTGAGTTAATTTTATATCCAGCTACTGCACTGAAGCTGTTTATTAGGTTTAGGATTTCTCTGATGTAATTTTTAGGGTCACTTATATATACTATCATATCATCTGCAAACAGTGAAATTTTGACTTCTTTCTTTCCAACTTGTATCTCCTTGATCTCCCTTTGTTGTAGAATTTCTCTGGCTAGGACTTCAAGTACTATNTTGAATGGGTAGGGAGAAAGTGGGCAGCCTTGTCAAGTCCCTGATTTTAGTGGGATTGATTCGAGTTTCTCTCTATTTACTTTGATGCTGGCTAATGGTTTGCTGTAGATTGCTTTTACTATGTTTAGGTATGGGCCTTGAATTCTTGACCTTTCCATGACTTTTATCATGAAGGGGTGTTGCATTTTGTCAAATACTTTCTCCGCATCTAATGAGATGATTATGTGATTTTTTTGTCTTTGTGTTTGTTTATATAATGGATTACATTGACGGATTTCTGCATATTAAACCATCTCTGCATCCCTGAGAAGAAGCCTACTTGGTCATGATGGATGATTGTTTTGATGTGTACTTGAAATCGGTTTGCAAGGATTTTATTGAATATTTTGTATCGATATTCATAAGGGAAATTCGTCTGAAGTTCTGTTTCTTTGTTGGATATTTGTGTGGTTTAGGTATCAGAGTAATTGTGGATTAATAGAATGAATTGGGTAGAGTACCTTCTGTTTCTATTTTGTGGAATAGTTTTAGGAGAGATGGAATTAGGTCTTCTTCGAAGGTCTGATTGAACTCTGCACTAAACTCAACTGGTACTGGGCTTTTTTTGGTTGGGAGACTATTAATGACTGCTTCTATCTCTTTAGGAGAAATGGGACTATTAAGATTCTTAATCTTATCCTGATTTAACTTTGGTACATGCTATCTGTCTAGAAAGTTGTCCATTTCATCCAGGTTTTCCAGTTTTGTTGAGTATAGCCTTTTGTAGTAGGATCTGATGATGTTTTGTATTTCCTCATGTTCTGTTGTTATGTCTCTTTTTTCATTTCTGATTTTCTTGATTAGAATTCTGTCCCTGTGCCCTCTAGTTAGTCTGGCTAAGGGTTTATCAATCTTGTTGATTTTCTCAAAGAACCAGTACCTGGTTTGGTTGATTCTTTGAATAGTTCTTTTTGTTTCCACTTGGTTATTTTCCACCCTAAGTTTAATTATTCCTGCTGTCTACTCCTCTTGGGTGAATTTGCTTCCTTTCTTTCTAGAGCTTCTAGGTGTGCTGTCTGGCTGCTAGTGCATTCTCTCTCTCGTTTCTTTTTTGAAGCACTCAGGGCTATGAGTTTTCCTCTTAGGATTGCTTTCATTGTGTCCCATAAGTCTGGGTAAATTGTGGCTTCATTTTCATTAAACTCTAAAAAGTCTTTAATTTCTTTCTTTATTTCTTCCTTGACCAAATTTTCATTATGAAGCGTGTTGTTCAGTTTCCACGTGAATGTTGGCTTTCTATTATTTATGCTGTCAGTGAAGATCAACCTTAGTCCATGGTGATCTGATAGGATGCATGGGATAATTTCAATATTTTTGTATCTGTTGATACAAGATATATGTGAGATATCTCCCTACACATGAATGCACACAAAATCACATACACATTCAAATATAGTGCACATTTAATATGCATAGTAACATAAACATAATATGAATATCACATACAGATGTAAATAATCAATATATCATATCATAAAACACAGAAAAAGATATATTTAACAGGTGCTTTTAGCCACTGTGCCTGATGGCTCCTCATTACCTCTCTCTCTCTCTCTCTCTCTCTCTCTCTCTCTCTCTCTCTCTCTCTCTTCCTCCATTTTCCTCCCAAATACCATTCACATTTCCTTGTCTCTCATAATTATAATTTTGTGAAGTCATATAGTATGACTATAGTATAGTACAGTATTGTTGTCTTGCCATGAGTCCACTGATGTGTAGAGAGTATGGGAATTTTGAATGTCTGCTGAATCACAGGTCTTACTTATTATGTTGTGTGGGCATTTGTTTGTTATATTGGTGACTACCAAATATGATGCTTCCCACCAAGGTGTGTTGCAACATAGGCTTTTCACAAATCATCCACCTACAAGACAGTTAAGGATTCCCACTTATGTTGATCGCATCTCAGCCATCTGTCTCTAAACAAATTCACTAATTTCTCAAATGTGTAATTATAGGGAATACTTTCTAATTCATAGAAATTAGTCATGATGGGTCCATTAGAAGAGAAATTACAGAGAACAAATCACACAGAGTTCTTGAATCCTGAGAAGACACACTCTTCAGCTTGCAAAACCAAGTATAAGTAACAGAGGAAAGAAATTTTCTGAGCTGAAGAAAGGTGGAAATTATGCATATTAAAGATATTAGAATTTACTTGTCCATCTACATAAAGGCAGGGTTATTCATAATAGTTCCTGTTCAGTCTATAAAGGCCTCTTCCCACTCTGGTTTACCCTCATCACTTTCTCCCTTTCAGCTTTTCTCCCACCTTTAACTTCTTTCTCTCCTCTCCCACTTATTTCCTTATTTCCTTCTCTAAGGTTCTCGTTCTCTTTTCCCTCCTGTTTTGCTTGATTTAACTACCTTTTACTGAGTGACAGTTTTGTATGCTGTAGTCTAAACTAATTCTTTTAGAGATTTATCATTAAAATGCCATATCTAGAGGAGAAGATTCTTGATATAATAGTAAAAAATTCAAAAGTACAGCACACAGTGACCAATGAAGTGTGTAATTATTTTATTTTATAAAAAAGGAGAGAGGAGGATGGAATGGAGTGGGGTGAGGGAAGGGAGGCCAGAAACATGTGCAGGATATAGAAGAAAGTATAGAGAGGGAAAAAGGGGTCTAGGAGAGTAGAAAGAGAGGACAAGAAAGCAAGGAGGGAACAAACAGCCACTGTTATAGTTGCCAGGTAACTACACGCAGAGCCTAGAAGGAATGCTAACATTCCTCAATTTTTTTTTTTTTAAATAGAGAAACTAGAAAGGGCTGATGGTGAAGTAGGAATAGAATTGTGGTTATCTTTAGCTACTTTCTGCTGATATTAGGGTGATATGTCTCTGGGAAACCTGAGAAAATGGGAATAAGGACATTGATTAAGTCTTAGAAGACTCGGCTCTTTCCTTGCTGTCCAGGGTCTGTTGAACCATCTGTAGGTAGAAGGAGCAGATCTAGTAGAAGCATTTGTGTCTTGTGATTTGAAGATTTATGGGTGGCCTTTCTGGAGCTGTCGTGGATGTAGAAATTGAGTAAAGTCCTAGACTTGACAAAATGCTCAACACACACACACACACACACACACACACACAAACATACATTCACAAGAGGTAGAGAATAATTTTAATTACTTTTGGGATACACACACACACACACACACACACACACACACACACATTGGAACTCTTTGGTGTTTGGGGTGCAGGAAGTGTTAATCTCAGGGGACAGGAGAGGAATCCTTTTCTAGAACAGATAACATGTAGAAAGTTAGGCTACAGATCTGTAGATGTACTTAGCTAGATAGAGTGTAATAGTTCCCTGAGATGTAGATCTAATTGCATTTCCTGGAGCTTATAAATTTATAAAAGAGGTAATACCATGAACATTCTTTAAGATGAGCTTAGGGAAGACAAAAACATTTTGTTAACACACATACAGTCTCCTTTTCCCTGAAACACTGAGGAACAGGAATAATATAAGGAAACTATTATGACCAGCAGGATCTAAACTGTTGAACTTCTCCAACAAGATATCACTGAAAAAAACAAAAAACCCAGAAGGAGGAAGAAGGGCTTTTTTTATGTCTAGGAGACTGAAAATATTTCAATTTAGCATAATGAGAAACACTTTTATGTTTATATTTAAAAGAAAATAAAAGGAATTTCAAATTTTTGATATAGTCAATATGGTAGTTGATCATACATATATAAACATATATAAACATATATACATATATATTTATATTTATATTTATATATCATGGACACATTAAGTTCATAGTTAAAAGGCAAATATAGAAATTTATATTTTGAACTATGATAGCTTATAGTATAGATTTATGATTATAAAAGTGGATAGTAGAGTGGAATGTTTTGTAAGAGCTGAGCTAACTTATAAGAACTCTATTGATAAAAATTTTGACTTTAAACTCTTGAAATCTCTATATAGCAATGGCATAATAAGGGGAGAAAATCTGAAGCATTTAGCCATTGAAAAATGCATGTAGATGAGGAAATAACAGGAGGTTATATCTGTGAGTGGTTGTATCTGAACTAGTGTATCTTTTATTGTGAAGCATGTAAGCAAGACAAACCTGACTATAACAAATTGACTAGTGAGCTAATAAGGTAATGGGTTACCTTGGGATAAGGAACAAGAGGTCTGTTTTCTGCCTGTCAAACTTAGGTTAGCTTAGCTGTCAAGGTAGTCAGCAATCTTGGGAGAATAAATTATTATTTTGATGTCATGTAATAATTACAATGTCAGAGATTGGGCAATCATCCACTACCTAAACAGTTGCCTGGTCCCTGTGGTCTCCATCACATCTTGAGCAGGATCAGTGTGCCTGTGAGGACCAGAAGATCAGAAAGGTTTTCTTGTGAAGTAGAAATATGGAAGAAATGACTCACCTTGCTTAGGCAATATGAGACATTTAGTTCCCTATGTATCTTCTGTTTGTCTACAGTGTAGGCCAAGCCCTGGCATTAGGAAAGGTAGTAGAGCAATGTTTCTCAATGATTAGCATATTATAATTCAGGCAGTTTTATTGCTGTGTCCATATCCTCTTGGAGACATTGAGGGAGATCACTTTTAGGCTTTGGGAGCCTCTGTCTACCATAATAAACTTAAACATTTAATGTTTCATTTATCAAATTTCTGACAAGATTGAGAGTATCTATTAAACATATCTGAGTTAGACAACCTGTTTTCGTTTATTTGTTCTAGAATGTATCTAGTAAATAAAGAGAGTATATTGTAACTTAATGATAGTAACAAAAACAAAGCTGAAGGTATGTTTAAGGCAATGAAATATACTTAATGCAATGATCTTTAAGATACCAACTATTTGCAAATCATTACATTAACATTAAAAAACATTATTTTCCAAGGAAGGGTAGAGCAAAAGTCTTATCTTAATTGCAAAGTGTTTTTGGAGATACTTTCAGGGTAATCTCCTAAAGGTAGTGAGGTGGGGAAGATGCATAACCAAGATGGCTAATGGTTGTGGGATTATACTTAACAAAAATGGTGCTGAAGAAAATATGTATGAAAACCTTATGTTCCCACAACAAATAATGTGTACACCTGATCATTTTTGTCTGGAAGACAGAAGGTTTTTTCCCTGTCACCACAAACATCCTTTGTTGTTATCTGGGAAGCTGAGATCCTGTCTAGAAAATTTATCTTAAAGACTCAGACAAATTTGCATTTAGTTCCACATTCTATTCCTGTTTATAATACAACTATTTTCCTCAATATTTACCCTTAACCCATAGCAAAATACAACAAGCACCAGGAAACAGGCTTGAATTTTTCCCTCTCTCTGTGTTTGTGCCTTCCATGATTCATCTATTACAGCCCTTAAAAAATTACAGGAAAAACTGCTAAACAGGTAGAAGTCCTTAAAGAGGAAACACAAAAATCCCTTAAAGATTTACAGGGAAAAACTGGTAACAGGAAGAAGACCTTAAAGAAGAAACAAAAAAATCCCTTAAAGAACTACAGGAAAACACAACCAAACAGGTGATGGAATTGAACAAAACCATCCAAGATCTAAAAATGGAAGTAGAAATAATGAAGGAAACCCAAAGGGAGACAACTCTGGAGATAGGAACCCTAGAAAAGAAATCAGGAACCACAGATGTGAGCATCAGCAACAGAATACAAGAGATGGAAGAGAGAATCTCAGGTGCAGAAGA
>NW_018393455.1:42036-63514 GCF_900095145.1 Mus pahari
TCTGCCCCACCCAAAAGACATAGACTAATAGACTGGCTACACACAAACAGGACCCAACATTTTGCTACTTACAGGAAACCCATCTCAGGGAGAAAGGCAGACACTACCTCAGAGTAAAAGGTTGGAAAACAAATTTCCAAGCAAANNNTCAGAAGAAACAAGCTGGAGTAGACATTCTAATATCAAATAAAATTGACTTCCAACCCAAAGTTATCAAAAAAGACATGGAGGGGCACTTGATACTCATCAAAGGTAATATCTCCCAAGTGGAACACTCAATTCTAAATATTTCTGCTCAAAATACAAAGGTAGCCACATTCATTAAAGAAACTTTAATAAAGCTCAAAGAACACATTGCACCTCACACAATAATTGTGGGAGACTTCAACACCCCACTCTCATCAATGGACAGATCCTAGAAACAGAAACTAAACAGAGACACATGGACACTAACAGAAGTTATGAAACAAATGGAATTAACAGATATCTACAGAACATTTTTTATCCTAAAACAAAAGGATATACCTTCTTATCAGTACCCCATGGTACCTCCTCCACAATCAAACATATAATTGGTCTAAAAACAGGCCTCAACAGATTAAAATATATTGAAATTATCCCATGCATCCTATCAGATCACCATAGAAAAGGCTGATCTTCAATAACAGCATAAATAATAGAAAGCCGACATTCATGTGGAAACTGAACAACACTCTACTCAATGATACCTTGGTCAAGAAAGAAATGAAGAAAGAAATTAAAGACTTTTTAGAGTTTAATGAATATTAAGCCACAGCATACCCAAACTTACGGGACACAATGAAAGTAGTCCTAAGAAAACTCAGAGCCCTGAGTGCCTCCAAAAAGAACCTAGAGAGAGTATACACTATCAGCCTGACAGTACACCTAGAAGCTCTAGAAAGAAAGGAAGCAAATTCACCCAAGAGGAGTAGACAGCAGTAAATAATCAAACTTAGAGTGGAAATCAACCAAGTGGAAAGAAAAAGAACTATTCAAAGTTTCAACCAAACCAGGAGCTGGTTCTTTAAGAAAATCAACAAGATAGATAACCACTTAGCCAGACTCACTAGACGGTGCAAGGCCAGTATCCTAATTAATAAAATCAAAAATGAAAAAGGAGACATAACGGATCCTGAGGAAATCCAAAACATCATCAGATCCTACTACAAAGGGATATACTCAAGAATATTGGAAAACGTGGATGAAATGGACAACTTCCTAGACAGATACCAGGTACCAATGTTAATTCAGGATCAGATTAACAATATAAACAGTCCCATTTTCGCTATAGAAATAGAAGCTGTCATCAATAATCACCCAATCAATAAAAAGCCCAGGACCAGATGTGTTTAGTGCAGAGTTCTATCAGACCTTCAAAGAAGACATAATTCCAACTCTCCTCAAGGTTTTCCACAAAAGAGAAATAGAAGGTACTCTACCCCATTCATTCCATGAAGACACAATTACTCTGCAAATATACTCACTGGAATCCTCGCAAACCGAATCCAAGAACATATCAAATCGATCATCCATCATGACCAAGTAGGCTTCCTCTCAGGGATGCAGGGATCATTTAATATATGGAAATCTATCAACATAATCCATCATATAAACAAACGTAAAGACAAAAATCCCGTCATCATCTCTTTAGATGCTGAGAAAGCATTTGACATAATCCAACACCTCTTCATGATAAAAGTCATGGAAAAATCGGGAATTCAAGGCCCATAACTAAACATAATAAAAGCAATATACAGCAAACCAGTAGCCAACATCAAACTAAATTGAGAGAAACTCGAAGAAATCCCACTAAAATCAGGGACTAGAATAAGCTTCCCACTTTCTTCCTACTTATTCAATATAGTACTTGAAATCCTAGCCAGAGCAATTTGACAAGAAAAGGAGATCAAGGGGATATAAATTGGAAAGGAAGAATTCAAAATATCACTATTTGCATATGATATGATAGTATATATAAGCGACCCTAAAAATTCCACCAGAGAACTCCTAAACCTGATAAACAGCTTCAGTACAGTAGCTGGATATAAATTTAACTCAAACATATCAGTGGTCTTTCTCTATACAAAGGATAAACAGGCTCAGAAAGAAATTAGGGAAACAACACCCTTTATAATAGTCACAAATAATATAAAATACCTTGGTGTGACTCTATCTAAGGAAGTGAAAGATATGTATGATAAGAATTTCAAGTCTCTGAAGAAAGAAATCAAAGAAGATCTAAGAAGATGGAAAGATCTCCCATGCTCATGTAATGGCAGGATCAGTATAGTAGGATAGGAAACAGTGGAACAACCAGTGTGATGTTACTAAATTTTTGAATTTAATGAAGAAAAACTAATGCCTATCATACCTTAGGTTCCTCCCTGATTTTTACATAATTCAATTCATAAGATTTTTTTTTGACTGGTTATAGTAGAGGAGATTAATAATCCTAAAATGTTCTCCAAAGTCACATTTTCCAGGAAGCAATTGATTTCTAGAGTTTAGTTTATTATGTAACCTTTTACTCAGTGCCTGGTGTCTTTCTATCCTTTTTCCATTTCAAATAGGATAGAAAACACATTGGAAACACATTTTAATATGCTTTTTATTGGAATTTTAAATAACATGTTATCCTAGAACCAGTAGAAGGGATGTTGATTAGTAGGAATGTGGCTCATTTTGTGTTCTTCTGTGTCTTGCTTTTTCTCTTTATACAACATGTCTCTCTACAACTGTTCCAGTAAAGCTGGACAGTGGTAGTGCATGCCTTTAATCCCAGCACTTTGGATATAGTGGCAGGTGGATTACTGAGTTTGAGGCCAGCCTGGTCTACAGAGTTTGTTCAAGGACAGTTAGGGCTAAACAGAGAATCCCTGTCTCAAAAAACAAAACAAGACAAAATAAACAACAACAACAACAACAACAACAAACCAAAACCCCAAAAGAAAACAAAAAATGTTCCAGTAAAACAGCCCTCCCCCCTCTGTTATTGTCTCTTAAGTAGCCTCTCATTTCTTTCTGTTCTCATAAGATATGGCATATCATATTTTTCAAATCTTTCTCTGATTTGACATTTTGTCTGCCTGTCACTTGGGCATGAATTTTAAACATAATTGCTTCCTTCTACAAACTAGCTTCACCTACATTGTTTGGAATTAATGTGCATACTAATGTGTCTATATTCCAGAAAGTGGAATGAAAATTATGTGTTTACACACAACACAATTAGAAACATTTTTTCAATAAATAATATAAGCTATCATTTATAGTGTAATCAAATACTGTACAGCATGAGTGTGTACAAATACATATTTTTATGCATTTGTTGATCATTTGACTTTAATTTTTTCAAACCTTACTTTTAATGATAGTTCTTAAATATCTTAATCTCACTTGTAGCCAACCACCCACCAGTGATAGTGGAAAAGAAAGCATATGGGGGGAAAGTGGACTTCTTTATAAAGGTCCTTTGGAGCAAGTCCACTCTGTGTTGGCTGAAAATTGGCAGTTCAGTTCACAGGGTAGCAGCAGTGGCAGCTCAATCCACTCAGAAACACTTCATGGATACACCAGCAGTCCAGTTTGATAGAGTTGGGATAGCAAACAGGAATCAGCAGCAGTGGTATGACATAGCAGAGACAGTCAGGCCTCAAAATCAGCTGAAGTCAGCAGTAGCGACCAATGGGAATACCAGAAATTCTCAGCTGTGCCTCTCTCAAGGAAGCAAAGATCAGCAAAGAAGCAAGACCCCCAAGCATTGCACAGCTTGTTGTACTAGCAAGCAAATCTATCTTTGTGTCACTCCATGGAGTCGTACTTAAACCCTCCAAACTTCACATGGTGTCTTCCATGTGCCTTTTATGGGTCTTGCCTCACCTTATGCATCCATGCATCCATTCTACATAAGTCTGCAGAAGTGACAAAAAATTACAGTACATCTGAAGACGTTTTGGGTGCATTTCTATGTAGTCCTGATAAATGCAGCTTAACTGCACAAGGAAAGGCAGTCCAACACATGTGTGTTGTTAGCAAAGAATCCTTCATCATGTGTCCTTTCAGGAATTTGCTTTAGCAAAGCATCCTTTCTCCTGTGTGTGCTTCAGTGTAACATTCCTTCATAAGTCTACTTTTGTCTTTCACTTGTGTTCACCTGAGGAAAACACTGCTTCATTTGTTTGCCCCAGCAAAACACCATCCATTGAACTTTCCAATGAACTCCCACATTTCTACTTAATTTGACAATAATATCTGTTTTAAATATGTGCAAGTGTGGGAATCTAAATATATCTCAGATGTTAGAAGTGCTTGCTGCTTTCGCAAATGACACAGATTCAAGCACCCATATAGTAGTTCATAAGCATCTCTAATTCTATGAGATTTGATGCCTTATTCTGGCCTCTGGGAACACAGATCTTATATATATATATATATATATATATATATATATATATATATATATATATATANATANANANANANANACATACATATATATATACGTATACGTATACGTATATATATATGTATGTATGTATATATATGTATATATACATATATATATGTGTGTATGTGTGTATACACACACATACATACACACACACACACACACACACACATACGACACTAGTTTATTTGAAAGATATAAAAAAGGTACAACTTTCTCTCAGAATCTTCCTGTCATTATACTCCTCCTGCTTTAGCCTTTTGTGCCATGGTATAATTTTTCAGCCTATTATCAGACCAGAAAAACAAACAAACCCCTTCAAACCAAAAACCCAAGAAAACAACAACATCATCAACTGCCACCTTAATATTTTTTTTTAATTCAGTACAGATCTTGGAGTGAGCTAAAGCTTAATACAGTAGATTACATCCATTAAATATTCAGTGTGCTTGCATGTATATCCAATCTAGTCTCTATAACAACTACATTGGTACCAATTTCTAGAGGGTAATCAGCAATGGACATGTTATTGATTCCTAGTACCTATGATAGGTAAAGCAACTTTCAGCTGGATGAATACTCTGTGTGCTACAATGAAGCCACAGGTGACAAGTATGTTTCTTGAACTATCTTATTTGATCTAGAAACCTGGACCATGAATTTCATTCCCTTAAGTTCTTTTGGCCATACCTTGACAACAGACAAATGCCATGGACTGGACTCAGTTGGCCCCTCAACCTGCAGAAGAATCAGATGCCCGATATTCAGGTGAGCAAGGAGTCAGCAAAAAGTGACAAACAGATGCAAACACAAGGGAGTGTTGATCTGAATGTAATTACTGAAAGTGAGTATCAGACTTATATTACAGAAGGAGACAAGGAAGTTAAGTAATACATTAAGGTCATCCAAGGTACATTGAGGTTACCTGATGCAAAATGACTTTTACAACAAAACAGAGGAATGCATACAAAAAAGCTAACAGAAACCAACTGGGATAAAAATCAATGTTAACAACTGAGATCAAAAGCAGCCCCACCTAAAGTCAGCTTATTCTTAGAAGTCAGGGGCAAGGGCTTCATGCCCTTGCCATAGTTCCAATAAAAGTCTATTTTATAATCATCCTTCCTCTTAGGCCATTGTAAATTCCTATGTATGGGAGTGTCTGCGTTATTGATCTAAGTATTTACTATGTAGACTAGTCCAGAGATTTCTAGCTCTATCCCAGTAAGTTGTAATGCCTGATTTCTTTCACTGTCTCTCTGTTGACACTGGAGGCTTTTCATCTGAATGAGTAACATTCTTACAAAAGTCAAAGCCCAAGTTTGGCTCAACAATTTCCTATGATATTGGAACACTGGTAGAGGCTAATTAACTTATCTATATGTCAAAAATCATTCCTTAGAGACACATAATAAAACAATATTGAAGAAAAGCAGACAGATCCATTCACCAACTAACGCAAGGACAAGTTTGGAGCATTAGTGCTATGGAACGCCAAGGCTCCAGGACACTGTTTCCCTGAAACTTTTTGCCTTGGGACTGAATCCAAGCTTTTGGGCCTGCCATGCAGTTTATACTGGAGTGAGTGTGGCATACAACTTTGGTTTTGGTCAGTCTTGTGTAAGCAGCAACTGGACCAAAGGTTTCTACACAGAAAGAGCTCATCTGGTAGACTGTGAAGATGTGGTGAGGAAGGAGGCAAAAAAAAAAAAAAAAAACCCTAAGTATTTAAAGACTTCCATTTGACCAACTGACCAGGTGTAAGAACAGGTTTTGAGCAGAAACCTCTATAGTCAAAGACACTTGAGAAGAATATCCAGATAGCATCATAAATATCTTCAGTTTAGTGGCCAGACTGAAGTGTTCAAAAGTGTAGTTGAGTCCAAATTCTATGTCAATCAGTTTCTAGACAGCACTGATGAGACCTACTGAACTGATAATATCACCTTTGATATCCATTTCTGTACCTTAAACTCATCCCATTTACAGGGATCTGAACTACTTCAGTCAGTCACTATGCTTGAAGTTACTGCTTGCCTCTACTTTCTGGCCAGCTCATTGCCTTGTTTAATTCCAATCTCAATTTCTTTGTACCAGACTTTGTGCCTTTCATTATCAATGGATGCTGGCAGTATCAAATCCTCATTATCACTCAGCAGGTTATAGATATTAAGAACATGATGACTGCTTTTAACTGCCACCATGACATATACTATAGCATGTCTGCTGTCTTACACAGACAGATATCCATGTAAGAATGTGATGAGCAACTGCTCATTGCAGAATAGTAAAAGCTGCTACTTTGTGGAATGGACCCTTACTAAAGTTAAGGGACTTGTCTGTGACATCCTACTACATGGTCTCAAGATGGCAGTCACCTTCATTGGCAAGAGAACAGCCATCTAGGACTTTCTTAAGTGCATCTCATAGCATTTACCAACAACACCCCACCAGAAAGGTACACAGGATGGAATTTACTAAAATGGAGATCAACAAATAAGACCTTGCAAAATAAGTATCACCAGCATCAAAATGCTACCATGGAATAAAATCATTTGAGTGAGGAGGTAGAAGGGTTCATCCAAGGTGGCATCAACCATCACCTCAGGATTTTTAATGCACTCTGCTTTCCTCAGGATCTATTTCCCTCCTTCAGATAGTCTTATGCTACTTTCATAATTTTGGGAGTGAACAGTTCCTAATACATAGAAAGAGGACAGTTACTATAAAGATTTTCTTGTACAATGCCTATTTCCCTTTTCTATTCTGACAAACCTAGACATCTGCTATTCTGTATTACATAATTTTATTTTCTGCTACCCACTTTGCAAAATGATCCTATTACTATTCTTTCAAAATATTCCCCAGATACCAGAGTTGACACTAAAATCTATATAGAAGCAGCTCAGTGCTGAAGACAGTCACCACTGTCCTAAGGCTAAGGAGCAGATAAGGGAAAGAAGGATGGAAAAGAAGCAAGTAGAAGTTACTAGAGGGAAGCACATGGGATTTTCTAATCAAAGCACTTGAACAGGGAATTGAATACACCCTATGACCATGACTTCTTTCTGTCAACAGTTTCAGTGTCTTTCCTCGTCCATCTCTTGGTGTCAGGCAAGGGATTAGCAGTGTCCTCTTCCTTTCTTTGTCCTAGCTACCTTATACCTTCTGTGCATCTGAAAGTGCCTTCCTCACTGCTCTTCCTTTCCCGAGAGCTAGGAATTGTCACTGGAGTAGACTTTGTCACCAGATATCCAGAAACCTCTGCATTCCACTTTTTCTTATCTGCATCTACCTGGGAAAGTGTGTTGTTCCCAAAGGTTTGGATTACTTCCAAGGGGACAAAGAATACATTTTTGCTTCTGTTGTTTCCCCTTTACTCTTGCACTATACTTTAGATTTCTATTTTGTGATGGATTTACTACAAACTTTCAAACTGAAAAAAAATTTCTCCCAAGGACCAAGGAGTTAAAAGTAAATAAATAATAAAAATACTTGAAAATAAATAAGTAAATAGATAAATAAACAAGCAGATACATACATACATGCATGTGTACATGCATACATAAATACATACATACATACATACATACCAGGTACAGGTGACCTGTTGTCATATTAGCAGGTCTAGAGATTGAAACTAGGGATAATCAGATACTAAACTTCAAACTTCAAATTTGATACTAAATTTTCAAGAAAAACATTTCTAGAAGAAAATATTTTCTCTTATATTTCTAAGTCTGCTACTTCCTTTTCTTTGTTTTATGTGATTTGTAGACTAGAGATGGTCGTCTTGCTTTTAATAGCTGATAATCACTGACTCACACCAAAAGGAAATAGAGGAAAAATTTACTTTCTTACACATATTTGCAATTCCAGAAAAAAAATGTACTAGGGACTGGCATTAAGCCTTTATGAGGCATATAAGGTAAAGAAGCTGAGCCCCTGGGCAGGTACTCATGGGTAGATATCATCTATGCATGAGTATAGATAGCTGTATAGTATATGGGGAGAGATTACTTGTTAACCTGGAATTTTTTTTTTTTTTCTTGCTGACAGGATTGGGGGAAGCAGAGCAAAACGAGTTTTTTCACTTGTGCAGGGAATGAGCAGGGTTCCAACAAACCAATTATCATCATGAATACTTCTGAGCAGGGCACATTGGTAGTTTTTTTTTTTTTTTCCTCTTCCATATGTTTATTTTACAAAGAAGTAGTTCACAAACACACTAATGAAAGCATTACATTATTTTGTTTGTTTGTTTGTTTTTTGTTTTTTTCTTTTGGAAGTATCCACTAATCTAAGCATTTAAGAGCCCTAAGGCAGCTTGTATTAATATAGTTAAACACTGTTGGCCATGTTGTTTAACATGTGGATAAAAGGATTTTTCACAGTTTAGAGTTTAAATGGCCACACTAAGTAGGTAATTTCTAAGGTTTTATATAAAGATCCTGCGAGATATGGAAGTTAGATATCCAAACAACTCAGTTACTAAATTAGGAATAAACTAAATAAATGAGAGGAGAAATGAACTCTGTCCATGTGAAACTCAGGAATAATCAAATCTGAAGAATTAAGAGCTGATAATTATGGTTGCATCAAAGAACAGAATTCCACAGCAAGACAAAGGCTCAGAATCCTAAGCCTGTGTTCAATATTCCAAGAGATTTCCTGTAGCTAGGTGTGACATTCATAAAGAGATGATGAGAACTGTAACTAGGTTTCTATATTGTCTATAGAACTATGTTGTTTATAATTTAAGCTAAAAAAGAAAAGAGCCTTCAAATAAGGCAATGTTAGTCTGAAACAGAATAATCTTGATATTTATGCTTAGAAAATTCTACAGATGTTAACAATAAAAATACAAGGATACAGAATGTAAACAGGTTCAGGTATCCTAATTTTGAATTATTGTGGTTACATTTATTTTTCATTTTCCAATTTTTTGCACACAATTTCAGCGTAGAGAGGACAAAGCTGTTCTAAACATCATGGCTTTTTCGAGTGTGTATGTGTGCATGTCTGTGAGTGTCTCTATCTGTGTGAACACATGCCATGGTACATGCATAGATGTCAGAGGCAATCTATTTTGTTGATCATCACCATTACTTTGGTTGAAGAAGATATCTGTGATGTTTGCTGCTGCACACGCCAAGCATGCCAAGAACATGCCTGACAGTATTTCAAGGATTTATCTGTTTTCCCCTCCTATCTTGCTCTAAGATCATTGGGACTATCAATTAGTACTCTGTATCTGGTTTTATAGGGGTCCTGTGAATTCTATCTTGGACCTTCATGCCACAGTGGCAAGTGCTTTACCCAATGACCATCTCTACTGCTTATGTTTCCTAAATCTAACTTCCTAAAGCAACAGAAGCAAAGATACTGGTTACATTTGAATGATGTTTGTAAATAGTAAAGCCACTGCAAAAGCAATATTAAAGTATAAAACCTACAAATCTTTTGTTTATACTTATCTGAAACTTTTTTTAATATCAAGTATGAGTTTTTTCAAACAAATACTATTCATAATTTGCCTTTAAAGCCCACACTAGTTCACAAACTTACAGAATTCAAGTAGGCTTGGAATAGAAATATTAAATATATTATACTGAATAGTACAATTTCCACAGAAATATTCAATTTCAAACTCACTTCAAATGATCGCAAACATACACTGTATGTAGTAATACACCAACAAGATTTGCTTCTCTCTCTCTCTCTCTCTCTCTCTCTCTCTCTCTCTCTCTCTCTCTTTTAACTTATTTATTTTATTTTATTTTTTACACTCCAGATTTTATCCCCCTTCTGTTCCACCCCCTACTGTTCCACATCTCATACCTCCTCCCCAAGCCCCTGTTTCCACAAGGATGTCCCTGCCTCCAACCCCCACCCCACCAGACCTCTAAACTCCCTAATGCCTCCAATCTCTTGAGGGTTAGGTGAATCACCTGTGATTGAACACAGAACCAGCAGTGCTCTGCTCTATATGTGTTGGGTGCCTCAAATCAGCTGGTGTATATTACCTACTATAAACACTGGTGGTCTAGTGTTTGATGGATCTCAGGAGTCCAGATTAATCTAGAATGCTGCTCCTCCTACACCATTGCCCTCATCCTCAGCTTCTTTCTTCCTTTCCCTAATTCAAGGACAGGAGTCAGTAGTTTCTGTCCATTGTTGAGGGGTGTTGGGCTGTGCAGAGATAGCCTGGTCCCCGGTTGAGCATAGATCTGTAACCCCAGAGATGGGGTTGGTAGAGATTTCTACCTGCATGGGATGGCCTAAGTTCAGCCATACCTCCTGGGCACCTGATTCCTATCAAGTAGCTACAGCCTCTCACTGCCCCCAGAAGAGAGGTATGCTACATCAATAATGTAGTGGCTGCACCAAGCCTTCCCACATGCAAATAAGGTTTCTCCAAACTCTCAGTCTAAGCCAAGGAGAAGTACCTGCTGCCAAACCCTAAAACATCCCCGAAACTGTATATAAGCCCTATCCAGGGAATAAAGGTTTGTGAGAACTACTCTGAACTCCGAGCCTTTGTCCTAAGATCTGTAGCATGTGGGGAGAGATCAGCTCTCCAGAAGCCCCGAAGCCCTGCCTGAGGCTCTGCCACACTCCTCACTGGCTAGTTGGCTTCTTGTTGGCCCAGCCCAACCAGACACAGTGCAGGGCACAGAGTATATGGAAAAAGGAGGTCCAGCACAAGTAGAGAAGTGACTTCCACTTCCTACCCATATTTGCTTCCCTTGCCTGGAATCTTGGCACCAGGCCAGGCCAGAGTTCGCCATGCAAAACCTCTGATACCCAGGCCCATACATTGTTTGGGTGTGAATATCTACATCTGATCTTTCAGCTGTTTGTTGGGTCTTCCAGAGTACAGTCATGCTAGGTCCCTTTTTGTGAGTGCTCCAGAGCCTCAGTAATAGTGGCAGATTTTGGGACCTTCCCTTGAGCTGGATCCCACTTTGGAAGTGTTGCTGGACCTTGTTTTCCTCAGGCTTCTCTCCAATTCTATCCCTGTAGTTCTTTCATACAGAACATAGGTCAGCGTTTTGACTGTGGGATGGCAATCCTTTTCCAAATTTGATGCCCTGTTTTCCTGTTGGAGGTAGGCTCTAAAAGTTTCCTCTCACTACTGTTGGGCATTTCGTCTAAGGTCTCTCCCTTTGAGTTCTGAGTTTCTCACCTCCCTAGTCTCTGGTGAATTCTAGATGGTACCCCCAACCTCTTACCTCCTGAGGTTGCCTGTTTCAATGCTTTCTGTGGCCTTCAGGGATTCAGTTTTTTCCCTCATCCAATGCCAGATCATGTTCCCCTCCCCCTCCATCCCTTCCATCCACTATTCCTCCCAGGTCCCTCCCTCCCTTCCCACTTGTGATTGCTTTCTTTTCCTTCCAAAGTGGGATGGGTGGGACCTCATGAAACAGGAAAGCTTCTATAAGGCAAAGGACAAAGTCGATAAAACAAATCAGCAACGTACAGATTGGGAAAAAAAATCTTCACTAACCCCACATCCAATAGAGGGATAAACTCATATATATATATATATATATATATATATATATATATATATATATATATATACTTAAGAAGCTAACTACCAAAAATTCAAACATCCCAATCAAAAAATGGGGGAAATGAACTAAACCGAGAATCAGAGGAATCTCGAATTGCTAAGCAAGACATGTTCAAAGTTCTTAGTCATCAGAGAACTACAAATAAAAATGACCTTAGATTCTACCTTATACCAATTAGAACGGCTAAGATCAAATCTTCAAGTGACAACACATGTTGGCAAGGATGTGGAGAAAGAGCAACATTCCTCCATTGCTGGAGGGATTGCAAACTGGTACAACCACTCTGGAAATCAGTCTGAAGTTCCTCATAAAACTGGAAATATATTTACCTGAAGATCTAGCTATACCACTCTTGGGAATATACCCAAAATATTCTCCACCATGCCACAGGAACACATGTTCCAGTATATCCAAAGTGGCCTTATTTTTGATAGCCAAAAGCTGGAAACAAGCCAGATATCCCACAACGGAAGAATGGATACAGAAAATGTGGTTCATTTACACAATAGAATACTACTCTGCTTGCAGAGTTCCAGTCTTGTATGACATTCCCAAGAAATGTGTTGGAAAAGAAGGTATTCATAATCAGAATTTCTGACACTGGAAAGTTAGTGTTAAATGTTTATTTGACTGATTAGAAAATCACTTGGGAGATAGATCTCTAGACATGCTGGAGTATTTTGTACATAAAATACATAAAGTGTATTAATTAGATTAATTGTACTATTCATGGGCAGAGAGTCTTAAAATATATGCAAAAATTTTTGAAAAAAAACAAAAACAGTGGCAATGGTGTTATTCTGTAGAAGGTAATTATGAGCTATGTGTCAAAAATTTCCAAATAGTTCATAGTCTGTGTGTGTGTGTGTGTGTGTGTGTGTGTGTGTGTGTGTGTGTGGTATGCATGTGACTGTTCATATGAGTGTGTGTTCATGAATGTGTGGTGTGGGGCACAAAGGATAGCCTACATCCTCATATGTTAAGGTAGGGTATTCGCATGGTTTTACTCTGTAATGTTACTATTGCATAGTGTTTAATATGGAAACTTAGATCAGACTGTGAGGAAATTTTTCTAAATACAGAATTAGAAATAAATATAGAAATTATCATTGTAAGTTTTCATTCACAAGTAAAATCCAATGTAATAAATTTGTAATTCACACACTGGCAAAAGAAATTTTTATGTTCATAATATGAAATCTTACAGAACTATCACCAAGGGTTCCTATAGAGAAAACTTTAGAATTTAGTAACTTGCTAAGGCAAAATTAGCATAAAATGAAGATTCAAGGCTTAGTTGAAATATGTACATTATCTGGGTATATAATAAAATTATTTAGCAATCACTTGACTATATATAATAGAATAGAAGATTTGTACAATCTTTCTGTCATAAACATTTTATGACTGTCTCAAAAGTTAACTTAAAGTCTAGCAATAGAGGTTTCAGAGGGAATAAAAGGCATTGATGGAGACCAGATGAATTAGTAGTAGTATTGTGGTTGGTGACATAAAGTCAATCAACAAATTGAATAACCTCTTGTAAGAAATAAAAGAGGAGATGGATTTCATTTCCAGTTTCTTGTGAAGAATATCACAAGTAAAATACACAATGAAAAAAAAAGAGAATATGCAAACTTAAGATTGAGAAGACTGATATGGCAGGATGAGCACATGTGTGTGCTTGTCTGCATACATGGTGATACATGCACGGATCTGAAGGGCAGAGCAAGGCAGGCTGCTGGGCCTCATCCACAGCTGCCTCTGCCCCAAGTCGGTGGCAGGCAACCGGATGGAATGAGAGGCAATGAGCTAAGGTCAGGGCCACCACGTGGGAAGTGACTGTTGTAGGCAAAGTTTCAGGAGGAAATTCTCTTCCTCAAGGTGTTAAACAGGTATACGACAGGTACTTTCAGTTGGCCTTTGGTAAAATCACTTGTGCACTTTATTCTTTGTAGATAGAGTTTTATAATCATTTTGTGGTGGGTAGGGTTCTAAAGGTAGATGCTTTCTATTGGCTGGCCTTTGCATTTTAGGGATCACTCATTTGCATGTGGAGGGGCTTTCAGTGTTGCCCTACATGACTGACTGTCACAGTCCTCTCATTGATTTGTGGTGAACATGTGTTCCAGAACAGGAACCTGGTTGGAAGTAGATTTAAATGCCTACCTTTCTCAGTTATGAGAATTACCAGGGTTGCTGAACCTGTCTGGTATCATGCTCTACTACTCCACACATATGGGTAGACGTTTGAGATTCTTTACACAATCTCTAGTTAGTTGAAGAAATGGAAATGAGTTAATTTACTGTGCGACCAAAATCTGCTGTAACAATTGTTTGTACCTATCAGATGAAGGAATGATCACATTTTTTCAAAAGGCTTCCTGAACTTTTGATTTTGCTTGATATCAGTATGACCCTAAACATATTTCTACTAGAGTTCTACAGAACTCATGTGTGATAATTAATTGTGATTGTCAATTTGGAAGGATCTAACATCAACTAAAAGACAATTTTCTGTGTGTATCTGTGAAAGACATCCTAGGTTGGGTTAACTGAAAATCCATCCTAACTGTTATAGCAGTGTTTCATGGACAGGTTTCCTAGTTAATAAAAAGGAGAAAATGAGCTGAGCAGCTGTACTAATCATGTTTTCTTCATGATTGTGTAAAATATCATGAAATCCCTTGTCTTCCTGCCATCATGCCTTCTCCAAATTTATGTTGTAAAAACTATGTATACCCTCCCCCTTTAAGTTACTTTTGTCAAAAATTGTACTTTACCAATAAGATAATTAATTGAAACACCACCATAATGTATATATTAGATATAGGGAGAATAATAGCCTGCTAGAAGCATTGGACTATTCTATGGTGTTGGGAAATGTGTGAACAAACAAGAGGCTTCATCATGGGGATACAGCTGTATAAGAATGAGGAATAAGGAACAGCCTATGTATTTTCAGATATGATAAAATATCTTAGCAGATTGTTTTATTTTAGGGCCTGGCATTGCTCTTAAATCCTGACCTGTAAGCAAAGCTACAAATAGCTTTGCTATTTATTTTTATTGTTTTTGTGAATGAAATAATTTAACAAAAGTATCTTTTAAAATAACATCAACTAATAGAATACTAAATATACTGTCTCAAACTACTTGCTTAAAGCATAGTAGTTACCAAAAAAGGGGGGGGGCAGGCATTCATCATTTTTTCTAATTTGATATAATGAGACCATAACTAGATATTCATAGTTGAAATCTCCAAATTATAGGGTCATTTTGGAAAATTTCATAACTTGGTATTTTGGAAACATTATTATCATTATTATATTTTTACTTAAATATTCTAAGTTTCATCATAGTAGTTTTACTGGGGAGCTACAAGTTCACTGAGATACACTGATTTGAGAAATAAGATGGATATATTGAAGAAATGACTAAGTGATTAAGAGCATTTGCTGCTCTTCCAATTTCAGTCCTCAACACACAAATTTGGTTACTTCGTGTAATTACAGTTCAAGTGAATCTAAAACCTGGATTCTGGTCACCATGAACACCTATACACAAGTGACAAACATTCATTCATATGACTATGTGTATACCCACAGAAAGTGTATTAGTCTGAAATTACTAGTTTTCACATGTATATATGTCAGAGGTTAATCTACGATATTGTTCTTTAGCTTTCAATCTTGATTTTGAGGCAAATTCTTTTCATTGGGATGGAGCTCCTCAAGTAGCCTAGGCTGGAATGATAGCCATTGATCCCCAATATTCCCTTTTTTTCTGCCTTTCTAGGGCTAGTATAACAGATTCCTGTCTCCATGATCAGCTTTCCTTCCTTTTTTTCTAAACATTCTGATGGTCAAACTCAGGTAGCCATGCTTCCAAGGCAAGTGCTTTACTGACTGACCGACTTTCCTAGAGTACCCTGCAATTCTTGTCCATATTCCTATATTTTCATTTGCCAGCTTATATCAGGTCATCCAAAGAGTTATAATTGAACTCCATGATATTAACCACTAAATAGTCCTTAGTCGGTATTGTGTTTCTTTCTCAGAAGCGCAACAGTATTGACACTTGCTGTTATTTCTCATCCTGGCTACTCTATACACTCTTCTCCTGCTTTGGGAACATTCTTCTTTTCCCATGATTTTGCTGTTAAGCCCATTATAAAATTCATTCTCTGATCTTGCATCTTCATTGTTTGGAGCTTCTAAAGGTTCAAACTCAGGTTGCCTTATTTTCTATCTGTATTTGTTGCCTATGAACTGTCCAATATTTTCATGATTACAATATTTCCAAGATTTCTGTCTTAGGAAAAGTCAACCTTTCCACAAGCTATAGGCTACATACTTAGCTGACTTTCTGATGATCTGGGGTTTCTAGAGAAACAGCAGTCCTGGCTGTGAAAGTGGGTTCAGTGGGTTAAATGTTTGCAAGCTTCTTGACCTCAGTTTAGACAACCAGAATCCAAGTAAAAACAAAAACAATGTAGAAGGACAGATGTGCACATGTTTCTATTTGCATGTTTCCAAAGAAATCGGTGGGATATGGAAAACAAGAACAGAAGAATATTGGGAAACTACCAGGCTAGCTATGATGGCTGGTGTGTGTGCAGTGAATGACAAGGGATACCTTGCCAGCAAGTTGGTAAAATATAAAGGCGAACACCTGAGATTTTCCTCTGACCTACATAGACATATACCTGAATTCATTCACATATGTATTATATATACACCACACACAAGCACACACACACACACACACACAGATTTTTAAAGCTATATATATGATGTGTTCCAAATGTGATAATTTAGTGTTTTATTGTTGATACCTTCAGGAAATAGCAGACTGTCCACTGAGTTTTAAAATCCAAAATCTTCTTATCTCAAGTCTTCAAATCACATCACTACCACGTTCTGTGTGTTTCCAGAAACATTCTCTAACTGATTTTGCCTTTGCTACTTTTTAATATCTGTGACAAAACACCATGACTGAGGCAACTCATAAAAGAAAGCAGTTAATCTATGGGTTGTGGGGCGTTGGGCTAGGCAGACAGGCTAGTCTCCAGCTGTGCTGAGGTCTGAGCCCCTGAATGGTCATAATTCTCCTACATGACACAGTAGGCATTCTCTCATGCTCCTGGAACTCTGGCTCCTGCCTAAGTTACCCCCTCCCCAAGCCCCCATAAGAGAAGCATGGCTAGAAGTCACATAGACAATGTCCCAACCTTCTGACCTACAGGCTAAACTCCTCCCCAGTTACCTAGCAACAGTAAGATAAGACTCAAAAAAAAAAAAAAAAAAAAAAAAAAAAAAAAACAGATTGGGGAGATGTGGGGCATTGGGCTTTTGAAACCTCAAAGGTTACCCCAATCTACACATCTCCTTCAACAAAGTCACACTTTCTGCTTCTTCCCAATTATTTCCACAAACCAGGAACCATGTATTCAAACATATGAGTTTATGGGGTACATTTTCATTCTAACCACAGTATATATCTTAATTTCACATACCGAAATAATGTCCACGTTTCCAATAGAATCACTTCCTCTATGCCAGATATGCTTGTAAGCAGTAGCCAAAGAGGTATACTGAAACATAGTTCTCAATTTTAATCATCCTAGTAAAAATTGTTAAATAAACTACCATGTCTATCATAAAAATTCAGATTTTTCATATAGCCTTTTGTACCAAAAAGGAACTTAACACTCTTTTTTTTTTTTTACCAAAAAGGAACTTAGCACTCTTTTCTAACTGATCTTTTTATGACACCCAGATTCTTTGCAGCTTCACAATAATGATCATTACATCTGACTTGATATACTCTTATTACACTGTCTTCTGGGTACACTAATTTTCTTACAACTGGAATTTGTCTAATTAAATTTACCTTTCACATGTCCAAGCTATGTATCACTTTTTTAACTCTTATATAGGTTTAAGAACATAGCAATTATTTGGTCATTTGTGTTTTATTTGCATATTTATTTACTGTGTTTGTGTGTGTGTGTGTGTGTGCATGTAGCCTACATGTGTGTGTGACATATAACCCCATATATGGGTGAACATGTGGAGGATCTAGGAGAACGAGAGTATATTATTCACATTCACTCTCCACCTGTGTTGGTTTGAATGAAATTGGCCCCCATAGGCTCATAGAGAGTGGAACCAGTACTAAATGTGACCTTGTTGGAGTAGTGTGGCCTTATTGAAGGAAGTGTGTAACTGGGAGAAGGATTTAGGGTTTTAGACACTCTATATAGGCCCAGAATCATTCTCTTCCTCCTACCCTTGGCTCTGGATATAGACTTCTCAGCTACTTCTCCATCACCATGTCTGCTTGTATGCTTTCTACCACAATGACATTGGACTAACCCACTAAAATTGTAAACCAACCTTCAGATAAATGCTTTCATTTATAAGAGTTGCTTTGGTCATTGTATCTTTTCACAGTAATAGAAATCATAACTACATTACTGCCTTATGCCATTGGCATAGGGTTTCCCAGTACAAAAAGACTGGTAGCCAGAAACAATCTCTGTCACTGCCTCATCTATGATGTTTTAGGATCCCAATATTTTATATGTGTGATATAATCCAAACTCATGTCCTTATCCTTGTTCAGCAAGTGTGACTCACCTAACAATACATCTCTAATCCATGATTGTGTGAGTGTGTATGTGTGTGTGTGTGTGTGTGTGTGTGTGTGTGTGTGCATGTGTGTATGCATGTGTATCTGTTTTTTCATTTGAATGTACTCACATGGAGACACGAATGTACCACAGCACAAGTGTGGAGATCAATGGAAATATTTTAAAGTTAGTTTATGAAGCAGAGTCATGTAATTATGTCTCTGTACTATATACAACTGTTTGAAACACATTCTGCTTTCTCACCTTAGAAGTACTAGGTTGGTATTATAGCCTGACTTCTGTCTGACAACAGCATGGGGTAAGCTTGGTCAAAATTCCAGTTCCTGCCTCCTCAGTGGCTGAGACCTGTGGCTGAGTGGATGTGGTACCAATAGCCCTACAACTTGTGCTACCAATGTGGGTCCACACAGCTAAAGTGTAACCCCAGCTAGGGATGCACAGAGAACCACATCTCAACTCCAGATTAGTTCTCTCTCTGTCTCTCTCTTTCTCTCTTTCTGTCTCCTCTATCTTCTTTCCTTCTCCTCTATCTCTCTCTCCACATGTTCCTGGACAGCTTCCCTTCCATCATTTTGACTCTTACTATACACTCCAAATTTCATTTTGGACTTAACTTTCTCTTCTACCTTGGCAACTAGCCTCCACTCTCTGCCCCTCTCCCAGCTACACAGGCAGACGCCTACAGAGCTAATGGTTCTGGTTTCAGATGGCAGCTGGCCCAAGCTTTCTGCTTCCCCTGCCTTTGAGTCAAGCCATGGTCTCCTGCAGGCTGAAAGAAAGCTAGATCTACATTCATCCTCTTACACTGACCAGTGGCCTTCTGCTGCTGTGGCTAGAAACTAAGACAGAGCACAACTTTGGGTACTGACTGTCCCTCCCTGTGGCCCTGGTAATAACTGTACTATCAAGCCACTATGCTTCTTATTTGAGCTTTTCTTTGAAGTCTGCCTTTTTTCTGCTGCTGCTCTACATTTAGGATATATCAGCCAAGAAAAAAACAAAAGCAAAACTGGGGAATAGAAGGGACATGTCTGCTAGAGCACAAAGCCACAGCATGGCAGAGCAGGCTCCTCTACCCCTACACTTAGGTCCCCCAAAGAGAGTGGAAGAATACACCTGACACTCTTAAGCCAAAAGTTCTCAGGCTTTGTATAAAATGCTTATTCTCCCTAATAGGAACTACTGAAACAATGTTTGTGCTTCTCAACCCCAAATTTTTCATGGTTCCTTATTTAAATGTTGATTTTCCTCTCTTACATTCATTTCTTGTTTAAAAAATTCATCTTGTTAAAGATTTCTTTTAAAGTTCAAAACTCACCTAAGATACTCCCAGAGGTCAAACTATGCTGATCACCATTATTCAATCCTTAATTAACAACCAGTTTCCTTTCACAGACAACCTGTTACTGCCTATCTCAGACACATAATTAGCATGATATTTTCTTCTTCAGCCATCCAAAGCAGATGTAAAAGATGCCTTCCTGGACTAAATTACTCTAACACCCTTGCTTTTCTAGGATTACAACAATAGAGCCTGATGTGCTCCCAAACAAACAATTACAGGCTTAACACAGGCTAACCTCACTAGGCAGACATCACCCTGCTGGGGTTCTACTCCTCTGTTCTACAGGCATATCTTCACAGAAGAAAAGGACAGTGCAGCTCCCACAGATCCAGTCAAGACAATGCCACCTTCTGGGACCTGGCTTCAACAACAAAGCTGCCTTCCTCCAGACACCTCATCTGACTGAGGACTCCAGAGACACATGCTGACATACACAGATGGCTGCTCAGACCCACAGAGGATAGACTTGGGCCTTCCAGCTACAGATGAGCTTTCTTGTCAAAGTCAAATGACTACTAAACTTGGGGAATAGAAGGGATAGTATGATAGTATGGACAACATTATGTCTATCTAGATTAATCAAATGTTATTTAAAACTGGTGCTAATACCCTCATAAACTGTAGAACCCAAGAAATAATTAATTGGATCAATAATCCCTTGCCTTCCCAACCCCCACCTCTCCTTAGCCTTCTGGATTAGTTGTGCTACCCCTCCAGCCTCTGTAGTGTTTGCTTTTGATACTTACACTCCACACAAAATTTTCACTTCAAATGACACAGTCACTCCAGTGATGCTTCTCTTTTAAAAAAGTAAAAGGGGGAGATGTGGGACCATGAATTTGTTCCTGGTTGTGCTAAGACTCAAAACCCTGGTGACCCAGGCACATACATCAGTCACACATAAGGGCAACGCCTCAAGTCTCTCCACTAGTAGATGACGTGACCTACGGTCACAGAGGCTCAAGACAGATCTCCATTTTAATGAGGTAGGTAAAGTCTTGGAGGACTTATCCAAAAAGCCTTCCTTCTCAGATACTCCTCTGTGCAAAAGGTATTTACCCTCAGGATGACTCTGAGAAGTGGCGTATGGTTTTACTTATCCACTTTCCACCATGACAATAAATGCTTAAAACCGTAGACTGTCTCTTTTCATCAGGATCCACAGTGGGGATCCATGTAGAAGGCCTTCACCTATAGAAATGCCCCATAGCTGGATCTCATGGGGGCATTTCCCCAACTAAAGCTCCTTTCTCTGTGATAACTCCAGCTGTGTCAAGTTGACACAAAGTAAGCCAGTACAATTGACCCCTTGTCAACTTGACACACAAGCATATCACTAGTAAGCCTCAACTCTTAGTTTCTCAGTGATCCCCAAGATCTAAACAACTTTAAAAGTCCCACAGTCTTTACAAATTCTTAAAATTTCA
>NW_018393455.1:65180-69306 GCF_900095145.1 Mus pahari
GAAGGAAGGAAGGAAGGAAGGAAGGAAGGAAGGAAGGAAGGAAGGAAGGAAGGAAGGAAGGAAGAGAAGTGGTGCCTTTGGAGGCCAGAAGAGGGTGTCAGATCTCCAATCAATTTACACATGTTCTGAGAATTGTGTTCATGTCAATGTCCAGATCAAAACATACACTTAAGTGTTGAACTATCTTTCCATCCCTTAATAGTCTTTGTATGAACACAAGTACTAAGACATGGAGAATTAAGGGAATTCATTTAGGGACTTTTGGTGTAAATATAGTATGTGTTCCATACCAACTAGAAAGCCTAAATGTACATCCAGATTCAAAATCAAAGTATCATTGCTTAGTGGGATCAAAAGCTGTGCCTATATTTTCTATCCATGTTTCTTGGGAACTTAGTAAAATCAAACATGGCATAAATATTTCCCTTTCTAGTTGCCTTCAAGTAGCAAGATTCTTCAGCTGTGTCCTATTGGGCATGTAGGAAAATGCTTAGACTTAGCTTTTAATGTTGAAAACATGATTTTAAAGATCAAGTGTATCCATTCGGCTTTATAAAATACATCAGCACTGCATTGTGGTAGAATATGATTACCTGCATTTTCAACACAATCTTTTTTCCTGTCTAAACTCTTCTATAATGCACATATTTCAAAAAGTTGTAACTTATTCTTAGTTTTGCTTTGGGTGAGACCAGCTTCTTTGTCAGTGAAAGCTAAGGTGTAACGATGCTCCACACTTGGGGAAAAGAATAACTTCATAGGAAATATCAAAAGGGGCTAAATGGATTTTTGGTTAAATTCTCAAAGTGCTTGTTTGTGCAGATAGAGAATTTTTAGACTGACTGGTAAATTTATCTTCATGCATCAAAATGTTAAAAAGGAAAGTGCTATTAGTGTGGTTTCTACCGTAGTGTCTGGATGTTTCAAGGCATCAGAAGCAAGACACTGGGCAAAATATCTCTTACACATGCTGTTCAAGACAGTAGTAAATTGAAGATAATTGTTTACTTTGTTTTGTTTTGTTTTAGAAAATGTTCTCAGTTAACATCTTCCTAAATAAGTTAGTGCCCAAATGGATCACTAATATCTTGGTTTATATTAGGTATCAGGTAGTGTCTATGCCTTTAGGAGTTAAGAATGTGTGTGTGTGTGTGTGTGTGTGTGTGTGTGTGTGTTCATACATACAGGTGCTTGTGTGAAACTATGTATGTTCAGATAACAGACACAGTCAACCTTTGTTGTCCCTCTCAATCACACACTGTTTTGTCTTTGGAGAAAGGCTTCCTCTTGATCCAGGCCTCCTCAATGTTGCTGGATGAGCCAACTTCCAAACTTTGGGAAGACCTGGCTCTGCATCTTCTTGGCCCTTGGATCAAAAGCATGTGATACCACATTCAGCTTTGTTTTATTTTTATGTTGGGTCTGGGAATCAAACCCATGTTCTCATGCTTGGACAAAAAGCCCTTTACAACATAACCATCTTCAAGTCTGTGCATGGTTTTGAGAGGAGAGAAGAATTTAAGCATGAATGATGGATAGTTTAGGTAGGGGAAAGGCAACACTGAAACAATGAGTATTTTGGAAATGGAGATAAAAGCAGACATTAAAAGCATTTACAAAGCAATTCTTGGATAATACATAAAATGGGATCTTCTGCTTTTCAGCTTCCTAGTAATGAGCAGATCATGTTTCAGCATTGTGCTACACTATTGGATCTTCACAGGAACTGTGAAAAAAGCTGTGAAATCCAGACTCTTTAGTCCCGTTCTCAAACATGTTTGTACCTCAGCATAGTTAGTGGATACAGACAGCATACATGGATCCAGAGAACTAGGAACCTTAGTGGCACACATTAAACACTAGGGACTTTCCTTGCCCTTTTTGAAATTTAGATCATCTATTTTAACTAAGACCTGGAGTTCTGTGGGCTTAATACCTTTCATCATTCTCAAAAATAGTCAAGTTTATAGAACTTAATCATTCAACAAATCAGAAAAGAACCCACCTAGCAGATGAGACTTCCCCAAAATAACAAAGTGATAAATTCTTGGTGAGTTAGAAACCAGCAGCTTCCCCTGATATCTATATTACACTCATTATACTCAGCCCTCCCCAGCTGGGCTTTGATTCCTGACTGTAAAATTTTCCCATGCCTTTTCTCCCTTTCCTGTTCTGTGACTGATAATGCAAGTTACAGCCCAAGCTAAATCAGATGCGAAAGGTAAGGCGTGAATATAAGATTGTACTGCTGTTAACTTTTTAATTAAATCAATGGTTTGAGCTTCTAGAAAGAAAATGTTCAGATGAAAAGCAGGTAAAATGACTTTAAATTTCCTCCTTTGTGTGATGCCAGGAAGCTGGCATTCTGCCATTTGTGCAGAGGAGTCCTCTGAGGTTAGAAGGAATTTGCAGATCCTTGAACGTTGGAAAAGATCCTTTAGGCCCAAAGATTCTAGGTCATGGCACCATTCCACCTGTGAAGGAAGAGAAGGCTGTCCCCAAGAAATTGCCTGTTATCAAGTTGGCACAAACCCAGAAACACTGCCTTGTTATTAACAGCAAATGAACTCTGGCTGAAGTTTTCAGAAAACCTCTCTCCATTGCTCAATTCCTGCATCCTGTTATCTCAGGAATAATGCACAGACCTTTCTCAAATTTGTTCTCTTTCATTCACAGAAGGGCAGGGACCCAAAGTGCTTTATGCATGGAGACCTAATTGGGAGTGAGTCAAAGTGATGTGATGAGTTCCTGGTGCTAGAACAAAGAAAAATGTCTAGAGAACACATTTTTATGTACCACAACACCGAAATTAGCCTCTCTGCTAAAAGAAGGCTAAGAGACATCACTAAAAAGTTTCCTGGCGGACATGAGGCATGAAATAGAAGCAAATTAGGGAGCTCCAGTTTTATTGGAAGACTATCTCCTCACCACAAAATAAGGCAGTCAGTAATTGAGGAAAACACTGGAAATTGACTTCTGGCTTCTACTTAAACATATCATAAATACCATTCTAGTATTCTCTGTGTCATCTTTTTAGTATCATCCTATGTTCATTTTCTTATATTTAAATGATCACTAGCAGTGAACATCTCTGAGTAGAACTCAGCAATTTTTTTTCATTTTACATTTATGATTTTTGTATAAAACCTATATCTCCTCTGATTTCCCCAAAGGTGAAAAACACTTGGATAAATTACAGTCTATATTTTTGAAATATGAAAATAAGAAACAGTAAAATTACACATTACAGCATTTATAGTCAACCATGGGTCAAATTTGTAACTATGGGACCTTGTGATTTATGTCCCATACGAACACTGTAATTTTCTTCCTTTGTTTCATAACACTTTAGAAGTCACATGGTTGTAAAAAAAAAATAGCAATGCATTTATCAGAATATGGCCCCAGTGTCTAAGTGAGGTACCTCAGTAATGATTTCAAAAGAACATACTTTTAATAAAAAAAACAGAAAGAAAGAATAAAAAGCCAGAGAAACACTACACACTCCCGTTCATGTGAATGATTTTGGTGACTTCTAGAGTGAATCTAATTCTGTTATAATATTCTAGATTTATGATTCATAAATACATTCCTGACAGAATACAAGAAAACATGACTGTGGGTATATGTAAGTGTGATTATAATAAACAACGAGTGCTTATCCTATTTTGTACTTTCATTGGATCTCAGCTATTTCTAGTAGTGACTACCATTGACATATAATACAGTTTCATCTTTTTAAAAGGAATTTTGTTTCTGTCTTTGTTCTATGTTGTTTATAGTCCATGCTAGTCCTGAACTCTCTGAACCAAGGATGATGTTGAAATTCTGATCATTCTGCCTCCTTTTTGGGTAAGTATTTCTGCCAACTGAACTATATCCCAGACCTCAATGAATCCTTAGATTTCAAAAGAATGACCCCTCGCAGGTGCATCCTTTAATGAATCTTAGAAATATATCCCTGTAAAGGCAATTGCAAGCCAAAACACTGAATATATAGAGGAGTTCTTACTATTGGTTGAATGAACACAGTTGCTGACAGAAAGAAGACATGTACCCAACTGCATAGCTAACATATATCCTTAGAAATACAAGACAACTGACTCTTTTTTTTTTTTTTTTTTTT
>NW_018393455.1:69746-87810 GCF_900095145.1 Mus pahari
CAGGCACTGGCGTAGCCTCACAAGAGGCCACAATATCAGGGACCCTTCAGCAGTATCTTGCCGGCATGAGCATGAGCATTAGTATCTAGGTTTGGTGACAACTGACTCTTGACATGCTCTGGCCTTAAATTGAGGCAGTTCAATGGGGGTTGTTTGGCATATTTTACCTTAGAAATATATAGTACGTTGACCCTTTTACTGTGTTCTTAAAAGAATCAAAATTTCAAGACCATATGTTTCCAAGCTAAATAACAATCATTCATTTACCTGTTTGCCACAACCACTTTGTTACTGCATGGAATCTTTCCTTATTATAAGGCTTTTCATTTCTATGTATCAAATTCCTCTCCCATTCTTGTATCCCAAATTTATATCACATTTTTATTAGAGTACACATCACTACTTTCAGGTGACAGAAGACCTCAAGGTCACTTAAAATTCCTCCTGGTTCTTCTTTCTTGTTATTATACCCACTGCATTAACTGTTGTTACCTACTGAAAACATGATCCACAGCCTTGATCATTATTATCCTCTATAAGAATTCATGTGACATTTGAAAGCTACCTTTCACACAGGACTCTTTTGTAACTGGGTTAATATGTGTTTTTTATTGTTGAAAGTGATTATGTGAATGACTGATAGTGTTGTTAGCGGTGTGTGTGTGTGTGTGTGTGTGTGTGTGTACATATTTATGCAAGTATGCTCCTCCGTGCTTGTATATTTGAAGACTGGAGATTGACTTGAGTTATTTTCCTCTATTGCTCTCCACCTTATTTATAGCAACAGGATATGTCATTGAACCTAGAGCTCCCAGGGCTTACTGTTTTAAATAAACAGGATGGTCATCAGTACTCAGGGTTCTATGTGTCTCTTCTCCCCCAACACTGTTAAAGCCATAGGCATCAATTCCAAGTTTTACTTGGGCCCAGGGAATGTGGGCTCAAGTAATCATTGTTTTGCTCTTTATTCCCTGAGCTTTTTCCCAACCCTGAGTATATTCTTCCAATCTAGTGTGAATATGTACCTGAATGTTTTCAGCTATTAGAAATGATGTCTGAATCCAATATAACTGTGAGCTTTCTATGTCCAGATTTTAGTTTAATGAGAACACAATTAAGACTTTGATGAAGTTATATGATAAGTGTTCATTTCAAAGTAAAGCTCTTCCAAGCTAGGATACAGAGTAGCTATGGTTTCTAGGCCAACAATAGTGTCAAGAATGAGTTTCATCCTATAAATTGGGCCTTATTGGCAATCAGAAACTAATTCATTATTTGCCATAATATTGTGTCACTTTCATACCAGTAGGCATGTCTTGCCAGGTCAATTCTGTGTCTTGCAAAAATACTATTGAGCTTCATCCCTTTACCTAAGAATTTTATTATATTGTTTAACCAAATGGCCGAATAATATTTTTATCTATTCATCAATTGGTAGATATCTAGGTTATTTGCATCTCCTGACTATTTAGAATAAAGCATCAGTAACCATGAGTGAACGAATATCTCTATATGAGGGTGCACAGGATCCTTGGAGTATCAACCCAATAGCTGGATCATGTGGTACATGTATTTCTAGCTCATTTAGGAAACTCCAAACAGATTCCATACTTGCTCCACTACTTTGTTCTCTTACCAAAAGTTAATTCTCCTATTTCCCCAAATCCATGCCAGCATTCAGCATTTGTCATCATTTATTTTTCATCTTAGCAATTTAGGGAATGATATTAAATCTCAAAGCAGTTTAAGTTTGCTCTTTCCTGATTACCAAGGATAATGAGCCTTTAAAAATATTCTTTGATTGTTTCTACTGCATTTTTGAGAGCACTGTTTACTTCCAATTAAAATGGAAGTGCTTACTTAAAAAATAATTTTGAGCTCTTTGTATGTTTTGTATGGTAAACCTTAGTGCAATGCAAATCTGGTAAATGTGTTTTCTCATTTTGGAGGCGACAGTTTATTTTATTGACAGTGTCCACTGCAGTACAGCTTTTCAATTTGATGAGGTATCATTTACTTTTTATTGGTCTTTACACCCATGCTCTTGGGATCCTGTTCAGAATGTTGTTTCCTGTACCAATGATTACAAACATATTTAATACTTTCTCCATCAAATTAAGGGTATTAGATCTTATGATGAGGTCATTAATACACTTACATATGAGCATTATTAATTGTAAGAGGAATTAAGTTGCATTCTAAAAATGCTCTCTCCTCTACAGTCTATGACACCACCAGCCATAGGCTAGGTTTACAATACCAAGGCTGAATTCACTCTTACTGTTCAAAAATATTGATTATCAACAACACATGAGTGTCACTATTGTCTTCCTACTGCTTCTTTCTCTATATGCACTGAAGCATACTTTTTAATGGAACCATTTTACATACATGTTATCAATGAATTCAAAGGAGAAAAAAGCATATTTGTGTGTAAGCTTTTATAACTTTCTTCCTGTTTTCTCTGTTCCAGCTTTCATATAAGCACATTTATTCTTCCATCTGAAGAATCTGTTCTATCTTGCTTGCTAAGATACTTTGTAAGTTTTTTGAGTTCTCATATATATCAAAGTATGTTGTTCCTGCTTTCCTTGTTCTATTATCATGAGTTTCAGTTAAGATGCTTTTCTTTCCTTTTTCTTTCTCACAGATATCTAAGAACTATGTATTTGTTTGTTTATTTATTTATTTTATTTTCCTTCACTTATTGGCAGGCTGTTTGCCAATGTATATTTTGATATTTTAACACATTCATCTATTACATTTGCTAATGGGATATAACAGTCATCTTTTGCTATGTTTTGAAAACTGTTTTTTTCTAGATTTTTCATTTTCTGCTTTTTTCTTTTAAGATCTCCATTACAGCTCTTTGAAAAGATTCAATGTAATTTCTATCAAAGTCCCAACAAAGTTCTTCAAAGACATGGAAAGAACAATTCTTAACTTCATTTGGAAAGGCAAAACAAACAAACAAATAACAACAACAACAAAAACCCCGACTAGCAAAAACAATACTTAACAATAAAAGAGTGGCTAGGGGGAATCACCATCTCTGACTTCAAGATTTACGAGAGAGCAATAGTGATAAAAACAGAATGGTATTGGTACAGAGATAGGCATATTGAGCAGTGGAATAGAATTTAAGACCCAGAAATAAAAGCACAAACTTATGGGTACTTGATCTTTAACAAAGAAGTCAAACATATACAATGGCAGAAAGAAGCATCTTCAACAAATGGCGATGATCCAATTGTCTGTTGAGATGGAGAAAAATGAAAATAGGCCCATATTTATCACCCTTCACAAAGCTCAAGTCCAAGTGGATCAAAGACCTAAACATAAATCCAGATACACTGAATCTAATAGAAGAAAAACTGGGAAAGAGAATAGAACTCAATGGCCCAGGGGGAAATTTTCTAAGCAGAACTCAAATGGCTCATGCGCTAAGATCAATAATTGATAAATGGGACCTCATGAAACTGGAAACTTTCTGTAAGGCAAAAGACATAGCCAATAAGACAAATCTACAACCTTCAGATTGGGAAAAAATCTTCACTAACCCCATATCTCTGATAGAGAGTTAGTATCAAAAGTAAATAAAGAAGTCAAGAAGCTAAGCACCAAAAAAACAAAATACATTATCAAAAAATGGAGTATAGAACTAAACTGAGAATTTACAACATAGGAATATCAACTGGCTGAGAAACACCTAAAGAAATGTTCAAATTCCTTAGTGATCAGAGAAATGCAAATAAAAGTGACCCTGAGATCCCATGTTATACTAGTCAACTTATGACACAACATGTGCTGTCTGCTGAGTTTTTGATCTTACTAGTTGGTAAGAATGTGGAGAAAAAGGAGCACTCCTCCATTGCTGGTGGTATTCTAAGCTGGCACAACCACTCTGAAAAACAATACGGAGGTTCCTCAGAAAAATTGGAAGTAGATCAACTGAAGAACCATCAATACAACTCTTGGGAATATACCCAAAAGTATACCAATATACTCTTGGGAATATACCCACCATGCCACAGAGGCATATGTTCCAATATGTTCATAGTGGCATTGTTGGAGATAGTCAGAAGTTGGAAACAACCCAGATGTCCCACAAGGGAAGAATGGATACAAAAAAAAAAAAAAAAATGTGGTTCATTTACATAATGGAATACTACTCACCTACTAAGTACAAGGACATCCTGAGTTTTCAGTCAAATGGAGGAAAGTAGAAAATATCATTTCGAGTGAAGTAATTCAGACCCAAAAGATAAGCATAGTATGCGTTCACATATTTCAAAAAAGTCAACAAGCTGAAGGGCCCAAGTAAGGATGCCTTAGTCCCATTTGGGAGGAAGAAGAAAGCAACCACAGATGGGGAGATTGGGAGGTGACTTGGAGGGAAATAGGATTGGGGGAAAAAAGGAACATGATCTGGTATTAGGTGGGGGAAAGATACTGAAGCCCCGAGGGCCAACAGAAAGAATAGAAACAGACAACCTTGGGAAGTAGGAGGTTGAAGGTCCCTCCATAATGTGCCAGAGACTTGGGAGATGAGAGACTCTCAGGACCGAAAGGCCATGACCTTAGATGAAATATCCTATAGTGGGGAGAGGGAATTTGTAGAGCCCACCTCTATCAGAAAGATAAGTCATCAAGTGAGAGATGGCTTGCCATCCCACTGTCAAAACTTTGGCCAATAATTGTTCCTGTCTGAAAGAACTGCAGCGATAGAAATAGAGAGAAGCCTAAGGAAAATAATGTCCAGTGATAGGCCCAATCTGGGATTCAGCACAAGGAGAGACCCCAAGACTGGACACTATTACTGAGGCTATGGAGTGCTCACAAAAATGGACCTATTATGACTGTCCTCAAAAAGACACAACAAGCAGCTGAAAGAGTCATATGCAGATATTTGCACCCAACCAATGGACAGAAGCTGCCGACCCATGTGGTTCAATTAGGGGGAAGCTGGAAGAAGCTAAGGAGGAGGGCAACCCTGTAGAAGGATCATTAGTCTCAATTAACCTGGACCTCTGAGATCTCTCAGATCCTGGATTACCAACCAGGCACCATACACCAGCTGATATGAGGCCCCCAACATGTATACAGCAGAAGACTGATGGGTCTGGGTTTAGTCAGAGAAGATGCACCTAGCTCTCAAGAGACTGTAGGCCCCAGGGAGTTTAGAGGACTGGTGGGGTAGGGGAAAGGAGGTGGGTACATCCTCATGGAGACAGTGGGTGGGTAGGAGCCATGGGATGTGGAACAGTCAGAGAGTGAAGCAGGAGGGGAATAAAATCTGGAGTTTAAAATTAATTAATTAACTAATTAATTAATTAATTAATAAAAAAAGTCTTCTTACTTGCTTTTGGGTTCATATTAATTTTAGTTCACATCAAGCCTTTAAATTTAAGAATAATCTTATAAGAGTTAAAGTTTCTCTTGTATAGGTTCAATGTATACAGCAAAATAATTTGTTTTGCTACATTTAGAAAAAATGTCATATGAATATCTGTTACATTGTATTTCATTAATAGCACTTATCATTTTTTATGTATTTTTATTACTCTTACTACTTGACACTTTGATAATTGCAACTTACCTGTCTTAGTAGGGTTGACACTCCTTTATAAGAAGTCATTTAATCTCAGAGTCTTGCTGAAAATTTATGTTCATGCTCTGAAGAAAATGGTCAACAAAATATTAATGCATAAAACATATAAGAAAACCGATTAACTTGTATGCTAACCTAAGAAATTACTTTAAAGTTTAAACAGTAAAAATAAAACAGTATAGAATAAAATTAAAAAGTTGATTGAATTAAGGTGCTGCCCTTCAGTTTAATGTCTGGTTGCTGTGAATCTGATTGCACATGCATTTTGAAGACTTTGCAGTTGTATTCATTATTATATGTTTCTACTATTCAAAAGAAAGTTCAAAATGTAGTCTATTGTAGAGTTTTCAAGATTTGGAATACTGTTTAGTTCTGTTAGTTGAGAGTATAACTTATTTAGGAGAAACAATAGAGTCATTCCTGGATCTCCTCTCTGGATAATCTCAAACTATCCTGAACTGCAGGACCCTTCTTTTTTTTTATTTTTGGATATAAAGCCAGGATACAAGCTTCCTTTTCTTTGTGCTTGCTCATATTTTGTGATGAAATCTATCTTGGAAAACAAATTTCACTCTTACAGGAGAAGTTACATTCCATCAAACAATTGTGATTACAGATGGAAAAGATTTTCCCCCACACTTGTGAGAAGTATTTGGAAGGAACTGCTTCTATGCTTCTCTGAGAGATCAACAACAGCATGTGAACATCTAGACACTTCTATATTCCTTCTTCTCTGCAGGGAACTAATTTCTCTTTGCTTATACCAGAAACATAAACATTCTCTTGCAAGCATTCATTTTTTTATGATTGATGGCCACACAAGGTATTTTGCATATGCATTTGTTATCAAAGCTGGTAAAACCAAAGTGCGGAAGTAGAGTAGGAAGGTTAACCATAATATTGATAGGAACTTAAAAAAATTCTCATTTATTTCCCTAACATTATTATTATTATTATTATTATTATTATTATTATTATTATTTTGCTTTCATAACAGTCAAATCCTTTCTATATACATTCTGTCTATATTTTCATTCTGGTCAGTTTGAGAGACATATCAACCTGTTATGCATTTAACTCATCATTGTATTACTGCATTTTAACTCATCATTGTCCATATTTAAATAACTAAAACTCTACTCAGTATACACTAAGATTCCCACGCAGTAATGAGTGATGCTAATTCTTTCCTATACTTTCTTCTCAGTTGTTGTTTGTTTATTAGATTCCATCAATCTAGTTATGATATTTTAATAAAACTAAAATTTAGTAGTCTGAATTATTGTCTGATAAATGGAAACTGGGACAATCTTTGTTTTTGCTATAATAGAAGTGATCTGGAATTAACCCAGAACACAATCTAATTATAACAAACTTACAGACCTCAGGCCAAAAATGACTGAAATTTTCCATTAAGCCACAGGAGACAGTAAGAAATAGCTAAAGAAAAAAGGGATTGAAAAAAAGACACTGTTGTAGCTATTTAAGATACTGTAAAGCCCTGGATAAGTTATCCTATTTGTATGTCTCAGTAAGTGAATCCCTAAAATACATGATAAAAAATTCCACATAGATGTAACATGAATGTGCAAAAATAACCTATATGAAATGTCTTCTAAAAGGAGAAATTCAAAAGAGCAATTTAGTGATACATGATACAGAATGTAAACTTTCTTGAAGCAAAAATCAAGAACTATAATTAGTACTGAAGAGTAAAAAATTAAATATGTTTAAAATTTTATTTCATTTATGTGTATGTGCCTTTGTGACTTCATTAGAACCTGTGCAAGCAGGTACCTGCAGAGGCTAGAAGATTGTTTCCCCCTGTATCTTGAGTTATAGGCACTTGTGTTCAGGATATTAAAAAAAAAAGAAGAATATATATGAGACCAAAAATATATGGCTACAACATCATAGGCTTACGTTGTAGGATTTTCCCTGTCCAATCACATTAGGGCAGTGGGAGGCCTGTGACTGAAGAGGGAAAAGGGTGGCTGAGCTAAGAGTTGTAGAGACAGAGAGTATCTCAGAGCAGAACAATAACCAAGATGGCTACAGATGTGAAACCATGTGGAGTTTTCCCACCACAAGTAGCTATGATTTCACAAGGTTAGACATATTGGGATAAAGTTTTATCATCATCAATTGGCTCTTAAATTAATATATTGGCATCTTGTAAATTGTATTATTATTGATACATAAATCTATTGATTAACTAAGCATTAAGAGTCTTGATTCAACTGGGATAGTAGTATTGTGATGTGTTGGCTGACCATATTGGGGATACAGACACTTGGAATGTGTTTCTTGATTTGTTTTATTTTTTAATCTCTAAATATTTTTCCTTGTATGTATGTGAACCTGGTCCAATTGGTAGCTTTCATGATGGAAGTATGCAAAAATAAATACTCACCATTGCCCTCCTGAACTTCATTTGTATTCTTTCCGCACATATTTTCTTACATTGGAAATATTTGCCACAACTTTCCCTATTTGGTCTTTGGCATTTGACATATTTTATCTTTGTATTTCTAAAACATTTTGTAAAACAGTAAAGTTTTCATGTGTCTCATGAGTCCAAAACTAATTCTTCAAAGTGAAAGAGTGAAAATAGGTTCTCCTGTGTGTTTGTGCATATCTCTGATTGTGTACTTATGCTATGTGTGAATGTATCTCAGTGTGTTTTGGGTGTGTGTGTATGTGTCTGTGTTTAGTTCTGTATTCATGTGTCTGTAGAGAGCTGATGATTGGGCAGATAAAAGGGAAGGTGGAGCAGAAGGTGGGAGAGAAAAGGAGAAAATGAAAGAGGGAGAGGATTCAGAGAAGGAGCAAGAAGACGAAAAGCTGAGTAGAAATACATCGCCTGGAGAAACTGCAAGTACTAAGGGGTCTCATAGATGTGGAAGATGGTAGTGTAGAGGTAGATCTGTCCAATCTAGTCACAAAATATATTATCATATTAACTATGTTGTGTTTTCATTGCTGGGGCATATTTGGGAGGATATTTACTGCAACAGTTCCCTCTGAGTGAAAGTAGAGGCTGTTATATTTACTGAATTCTAGGGCAACTTGAGCTATATAGAAAGACCCTGGCCCAAAATGTAAAAGAGAAAAAAGTACAAAAACAAAACAAAACAAAACAACCAACCAAACAAGGGGGATGAAATCCAAGGCTGACTTCTGTCTTTTACATCTACCTTTACACACAAACACACACACACACACACAAACACACACACACACACACACACACATACACACACATACACACAAACACACACAAACACACAAACATACTTTATATCTTGAAACTGTATTCCTCAAACCTTCAGAATGTCAAGGAAGTAGACTTCATGCAGGAATTTGACACTGGGCCGAGACAAGGAAGTAAGTTCAGGGAGGAATATAATTTTAGGCTAGAACAGGGATATAAATTGAAGCAGAAATCTAATTTTAGGCTAGAACAAAAAGTAGGCTTCAGGCAAGAATTTTATTTTGGGCTAGGACAGGGAAGTAGGCTCAGATATCTTGGTCATCCTGATAAGGCCTTAGATGCAGTGACCACATGACTTTGTTTATTTCCTTGCTTGTTTCTTGACTGTGTTTATTGTATTGTATGTTCTTAAAACTAGAACTGACCTTATTACTTGCATGTAATTAAAATGGTATAAAAGCAGATTGGGAAAAAAATAAACCCACCTCAGCCTCAGAAGTGGCTGTGGTCATGCTACAAAAAAAGCAAAACAAAACAAAAATCTGTATGTGTTTGTATGTGTATGGTTTGTAACATGAATTTATGTGTATGCATATGGTTACATGTACATTTATGCTGCATATATGCATATAAATGTGTGTATATGTGAGTAAATGTATGGTGAGTAAAGAAGTTGACATCAATTCCTTTAGTGTTTACCTTGGTTTAAGAGGCACATTTGTTCAATTAGTATGGGGCTCATTGGTTCAACTAAGCTGGTCAGCCTGGTAGCTGCACGGATTTGCCAGTCTCTTTTCCATCCAAGTAATGCAGGTCCTGGCACCTGCTGCCACATCAGCTTTTTCATGGAAGCTGGGGAGCTGAACACTGATCCTCATTGTACATATTTATTTGTATGCAGCCCAGAGCTCTTTTTTTGTTTTGTTTTGTTTTGTTTTGTTTTGTTTTGTTTTGTTTTTGTTTTTGAGACAGGGTTTCCTTGTCTAGCCCTGGTTGTCCTGAAACTTACTCTGTAGACCAAGCTAGCCTTGACCTCAGAAATCTGCCTGCCTCTGAGTCTCAGGAGCTGGGATTAAAGGTGTGTGCCACCACTGCCCTGCTTTTAGGCCAGAGCTCTTATGAATCAGGTTACCCTAGGCCTCTTAACTATCTCTACAGGGAAACACATACAGTTTCTAGCAACACAGTATGTGAACATTTGGCATCCATTTTTAAGACACAAAAGTGTTAATCAGAGAGGCTCCAGTACACGCTGGTGAGAGTGTGGACAGCAGAAGTGACACAGATTCTGGGAAAGACCCCATTTTCCAGGCACCTTCCCCACCAGAGGAGAGGTGTCCATCTGGGAGGGCTCTCACTGCCTGAGCTGGTGAAGGAGCCATCTTTGCTCCAGGTCGCACAAGCTGCAGTCCGCACTGGTGAGCGTGGACTGCAGAAGCAACACAGCTTCTGGGACAGACAAAATTTTCCAGGCCTCTTCCCTGCCAGAGGAACCCGTTTCGGGCTCCAGACACCCAGGCACTTTCCCTGCCAGAGGAGAGGTGGCCACCCGGGAAGTCTCTGTCCACCAGAGCAGGTGAGAGAGCCATATTATGTCCAGGGTCCCTTGGAGACTAGACTTTGAAGATGACTGTGCAAACTGCAGAGGCAAAACGTCTTCAGGGACAGGCCCAATTTCAGGCCTACATCTTTAGCCAGGAGGCAGGTCTGAATGCAGAACTCTGTGCACATTCCCTGCAAGAGGAGAGCTTGCCTGTGGAGAGTAATCTGACCACTGAGACTCAGGAGAGAGCTAGACACCCAGGACTGCTGACAGAGGCTACAGAATCACAGGAGGAACAAGCTCCAACCAGACACAATAACAACTAACGCCATGGATTACCAATTGGCGAAAGGCAAACATAAGAATCTTACTAACAAAACCAAAAAAAAAAAAAAAAAAAAAGAATCTTACTAACAGTAACCAAGACCACTCACCATCATCAGAACTCAGAACTCCAACTTCAGCCAGTCCTGGATACACCAACATACACGAAAAGCAAGCCTAGGATTTAAAGACATATCTCATTAGGGTAGTAGAAGATTTTAAGAAGGGCATTAATAACTCACTTAAAGAAATACAGGAGAACACTGCTAAACAGTTAGAAGCCCTTAAAGAATCACAGGAGAACACTGCTAAACAGGTGGAAAGCTTTTAGAACACCAGGAAAACACTGCTAAAAAAGTAGAAGACCTTAAAGAGGAAACACAAAAATCCCTTAAAGAATTACAGGACAACAAAGCCAAACAGGTGATGGAATTGAACAAAACCATCCAAGACTCAAAAAGGGATGTGGAAACAATAAAAATCAATCAATCAATTAATCAATCAATCAAACAAACAAACAAACAAACAAAAACCAAAGTAAAACAACTCTAGAGATAGAAAGCCTAGGAAAGAAATCAAGAACCATAGATTACAAGAGATGGAAGAAAGAATCTCAGGTGCAGGAGATTCCATAGAGAACATGGACACAAAAAAGAAAATGAAAAATGCAAGAAGATCCTAACTCAAAACATCCAGGAAATCCAAGACACAATGAGAAGACCAAACCTATGGATAATAGGAGTAGAGGAGTAGATAAGAATGAAAATTTTCAACTTAAAGTGCCAGCAAATATTTTCAACAAAATAATAGAAGAAAACTCCCCAAATCCAAAGAGAGAGATGCCTATGAACATAAAAGAAGCCTACAGAACTCCAAATAGACTGGACCAGAAAAGAAATTCTTCCTAACACATAATAATCAGAACAAAAAACGCACTAAATAAAGATAGGATATTAAAGGCAGTAAGGGAAAAGGGTAAAATATCATATAAAGGCAGGCCTATTAGAATCACTCTAGACTTCTCACCAGAGACTATGAAAGTCAGAAGATCCTGGACAGATGTTATGCAGACCCTAAGAGAACACTAATGCCAGCCCTGGATACTATACCCAGCAAAACTCTCAATTACCATATATGGAGAAACCAAAGTATTCCATGATAAAACCAAATTCACACCATATATATCCATGACAGCAGATACTGGTGATGATGTGGAGAAAGAGAATCACTCCTCCACTTCTGGTGGGATTGCAAGCTGGTACAACCACTCTGGAAGTCAGTCTGTATGTTCCTCAGAAAATTGGACATAGTACTACTGGGAGATCCAGGAATACCTCTTCTGGGCATATACTCAGAAGATGTTCCAACTGGTAATAAAGATATATGCTCCACTATGTTGATACCAGCCTTATGGATAATAACCAGAAGCTGGAAAGAACACAGATGTCCCTCAATAGAGGAATGAATACAGAAAATGTGGTACATTTACACAAAGGAGTACTACTCAGCTATTAAAAATGATGAATTTAGGAAATTCTTGGGCAAATGGATGTATCTGGAGGATATCATCCTTAGTGAGATAACCCAATCACAAAAGAAGTCACTAGATATGCACTCACTAATAAGTGGATATTAGTCTAAAAACTTAGAATACCCAAGATACAATTTGTAAAAGCACAAGAAAACCAAGAAGGAAGAGCAACTTGTGGATACTTTATTCCCACTTAGAATAGGTTACAAAATACCAGTGAGTTACAGAGACAAAGTTTGGAGCTAAGATGAAAGGATGGACTATCCAGAGACTACCGCATCCAGGGATCCATCCCATCATTGACCACCAAACCCAGACACCATTGTGCATGCCAGGAACATGTTGCTGAAGGAATCCTGATATAGAGGTCTCTTGTGAGGCTCTGCCAGTGCCTGGTAAACACAGAAGCAGATACTCACAGTAAGCTTTTGGATGGAACACAGGGTCCCCAGTGAAGGAGCTAGAGAAAGTACCCAAGGAGCTAAAGGTGTCTGCAACCCTATAGGTGGAACAACAGTATGAATTAACCTGTACCCCCAGAGCTCATGTCTCTAGCTGTATATGTAGCAGAAGATGGCCTAGTCGGCCATCATTGGGAAGAGAGGCCCCTTGGTCTTGCAAACTATATATGCCCTAGTACAGGGGAATAGCAGGGCCAATTAGTGGAAGTTGGTGGGTAGGGGAGCAGGGGCAGGGGGAGGGTATAGGGAACTTTCAGGATAGCATTTGAAATGTAAGTAAAGAATATATCTAATAAAATGTAGATACAAACCCATTGTAGTGTCATGGCACCTCAATGGAGAATAAGTTGTTTAAAAAGAAGTGTTAATCAGAACGTATATATTTGAATTCTACTTATCTTGGGGAACCATAGTCCTTCCATGAGAGGCAATATAAGAACACAGAGAAGAGCTGAGGAACTTTAAGACTGGAAACAGGCACAGAAGGGCCTTTTTCTTGATCAACATATCATCACATTTCTCAGAGGTGGAGACAGAGAGTTAGGATGTAGCTCTGCAAGTAGAATACCTGACAGGTAAGCACAAAACCCTTGGCTTCATCCTGAGCATAGGATGAATGAGGAGAGACATCACTTGCCTAGAATCCTAGAATCTATCAGGTTGCAGCAGAAGGACAGAAATTCAAAGTCTTCACTGGCTACATAGTGAGTTGGTTGGCAGCTTCATTGATACAAGACCCCATCTAAAATTTCAAAACTGAACATCAATAAGGACAATTACAGAGAGAGCGATGTCATTTGGTTCTAAGCCAATGTCCTAGCTTAACAAATGTGTCATGTTGGAATGATCAGTAGAATTCACACCTTATTTTTGTTTTTATCTAAGGATAGTATAAACGAATTATTGTAACATAAACTCCCATTTATCTTGACCTTCAGGTAAATTAAATTCCAAACATATATGACATTGCACAAAAATTCAAGTTTAAAATGCTATCAGTAGTCATGTAGTAAAATGTAGAAGTTTAATAAAAATTAAGACTTCAAAATAGAAAGCTATTGTATGGCGATTTAGAAATACCACTATTATTTGGTTAAATAAAGAATTTCTGGAAAAAGAGCTATGATCATAGCATCAACATGTAATATTAACAAGTATTAAGCCTTCTTAAAATTTATATTAAGTTCTTTTAAAAATTCTATAGAATCATTGAATCCTCTATATTTTAAACTCTGTAAATTCACCAATAATTCAAATATAGACAGAAAAATTATTTTGTGAATTCATCAGACAAATGTTGATGTGCATTTGATGAACACCAGAACAGTAGTGGGATAAATTTTCAGGCATTTTGTGACATGCTATAAATTTGGTGTTAATAATAGACTGAGAAAATTTTAGGTAACCTCAGAGACCAAGGGGTGGAATAAACAAATATGCAGACTGTGGTGGGGACTATGCTAGCTATCAATTTCATTCCCTCTCTTTCCTTTTCATTTTCCTTTCTTCCTTGTTTCTCGATTATTTCTTTCTTCATCCCCCTCTTCTCCCTTTTTCTTCTTCTATTTGTCTTTTGACTTTATGTCAAATAATATTATTTGCAAATTTTTCTTATAGAAAAGTTCAGGAAGTTGCTTTGAACCCTTCTCTCATATTTAGAAAACTCTGTTTATCACATTATTGGTATATCATTTTTAAACTATTAGGGAATAATTGGAAATATTGATTTACTTTCCAATAGTAACTTATAAAACAGTCACAGAACTCATCATTTTTTTATTAGATATTTTCTTCATTTACATTTCAAATGCTATCCCCAAAGTACCCTATACCCTCCCCCTGCCCTGCTCCCCAAACCACACACTCCTGCTTTCTGGCACTGGCATTCCCCTGTACTGGGGCATATGTTCTTCGCAAGACCAAGGGCCTCTCCTCCCACTGATGGCAGACTAGACCATCCTCAGCTACATATGCAACTAGAGACACAGTTCTGGGAGGGGTGTACTGGTTAGTTCATATTATTGTTCCTCCTGTACAGTTGCAGACCCCTTTAGCTCTTTGGGTACTTTCTCTAGCTCCTTCATTAGGGTCCCTGTGGAACTCAATATTTTTATGTTTGTAGTTTAATTATAGATTTTGTTAACATTTCCCTGTTTACCATCAATTTCCTTTAGAGTACTCTTTTCTTCACTTCAACAGCAGATCCAATAACAATGTCTTATTTAGACCCAGAGTACAATTAATATATGCTTTCTCCTCCAATCACCAATCTACTATTTAAAGTATCTAATTGTAATTCAGACAGATGACTAAGCATGAAAAGCATTTAAAGTGAGTTTAATTACTGCTACTCACAGTATAGAAGAATAAAACTTACTCCTCCAGATGCCCACAGTAATATGCATCATCTCACATACAAACTATGTTTTGAGGTATGCAGCTCTGCTATTAAGACTTTTACAATTCTGTAAAGACACCTTCAGGAACACTCCATCAAGGATGGTACTCTTCATTTATCCATTCTCCAACATGAGAAGACCACTGATCTTTGTTCTGTCTCTTGGTTTAGAGCCAGTCACTATGGAGAAGTCATATAAATGGTAGTAATGTAACTGGCATTAAATTGACATTTTGTCCCTGACTTCTCAGCACAGTGCTTAAAGGTTAATGCCTAATGTATCAGTTACCATTTCTCTTTGTGGTTGATTAATATTCAATATTATGTAAAAACCATTCCTTGATATTTATTCAATTTATATACATACCCTTTAAAATAATTTTATTAGATATTTTCTTCAATTACATTTAAAATATTAACCACCTTCCTAGTTTCACTTCTGAAAATTCCTTTCCCATCTCCTCTCCCTCTGCTCACCAACCCACCAACTCCTGCTTACTACAAAGGGGCATCAAGCATTCAAAGGATCAAGGGACTCTCCTCCAATTAATGACCTACAGGGCTATTCTCTGCTACATATTTGGCTGGAGCCATGTGTCCCTCTATGTGTACTCTTTGGTTGGTGGTTTAGTCCCTAAGAGCGCTGGGGGTGCTGGTTGGTCCATATTACTGTTCCTCCTATGGGGTTGCAATACCCTTTGGATGCATGTGTCCATTCCCTAGCTCCTCCATTGGGTACCCTGTGCTCAGTCCAATGATTGGCTGAGAGCACGCACTTCTGTATTTGTCAGGCACTGGCATAGGCTCACCAGAGACAGCTATATCAGGATCCTTTCAGCAAAATCTTGCTGGCATATGCAATAGTGTCTGCATTTGGTGGCTGAATATGGGATGGATCTTCTGTTGGGCAGTCTCTGAATGGTCCATTCTTTTGTCTCATCTCCAAACTTTGTCTCTGTAACTCCTTCCATGGGTATTTCATTTCCGATTCTAAGGAGAAATGAAGTATCCACTCTTTGGTCTTCCTTCTTCTTGATTTTCTTATGTTTGGCAAATTGTATCTTGGATATTCTAAGTTTCTGGGCTGATATCAACTTATCAGTGAGTGCATACCATGTGACAGTTCTTTTGTGATTGGGTTACCTCACTCAGCATGGTATTTTCTAGTACCATCCACTTGCCTAAGTATTTCATGAAATAATCATTTTTAATAGCTGGGTAGTACTCCATTGTGTAAACATACAACAATTTCTGTATCCATTCCTTTGTTGAGGGACATCTGGGTTCTTCCCAGCTTCTGACAATTATAAATAAGACTGCTATGAACATAGTAGAGCATGTGTCCTTATTATATTATGGAGCATATTTTGGGTATATGACCAGGAGTGGTATTGCTGGGTCCTCAGGTCCATTTATCTGAAGAACCGCCAAACTGATTTCCAGTGGTTTTATCAGCATGCAATTCCACCAGCAATGGAGGAGTGTTCCTCTTACTCCACATACTTGATAGCATTTTCTGTCACCTGGGTTTTTGATCTTAGCCATTCTGTCTGGTATAAGGTCAAATTTCAGGGTTGTTTGATTTGCATTTCCCTGAAAACTAAGGATTTTGACCATTTCTTTGTGTGCTTCTCAGCCATTTGGTATTCCTCAGTTGAGAATTCTGTTTAGATCTATACCCCAATTTTTAATAGCATTGTTTCTCTGGATTCTAACTCCTTGAGTTCTTTGTATATATTGAATATTAGCCCTCTATCAGATATAGGGTTAATAAAGATCATTTCCTCCTCTGTTGGTTGCTGTTTTGTCTTATTGACAGTGTCCATTGCTTTACAGAAGTTTTGCAGTTTTATCAGGTCCCATTTGTCAATTCTAGATCTTAGAGCATAAGCTACTGGTTTTCTGGTCAGGGAATTTCTCCATGTGCCCATGTGCTTGAGGCTCTTCCCCACTTTCTTTTCTGTTAGTTTTAGTGTATGTGGTTTGATGTGGTAATCATTTATCCACTCGGATTTGAGCTTTGTACAAGGAGCTAAGTATGTATCGAATTGCATTTTTCTACATGTGGACTGCCAGTTGATTTTATGCTATATTATACTGTTGTGGGGCTGGTCTCTCCGTGTAAAAGGGACCCTTGGCATGGGTCTTCTGAGATATCCCCTTCCCCCACACTTCACAACAGCCCCATAGAACATATTCTTTTATCCCTTTATCTTTTTATAATCCCAAAAGATTGTTTTAGCTCCCTTGTCAAAGATAAAATGATCATAGGTGTTTGGTTCCTACCTGCCTGTCACTATACTAATACCATGCATATTTTATCACAATTGCTCTGTAGTACAGCTTGAGGTCAGGGATGTTGATTGTCCCAGAAATTCTTTTATCATTGGGAATATGAATCTGTAGATTGCTTTAGGCACGATGGCAATGTTTGCTATATTAATCCTGCCAATCTATGAGCATGACATATCTTTATATTTTCTGAGATCTTAAATTTCTTTCTTCAGAAACTTAAGTTCTTGTCATATAGATATTTCACTTGCTTAAATAGAGTCACACCACGGTATTTTATATTATTTGTGCTTATTGTGAAGGGTGTTGTTTTTCTAATTTCTTTCTCAGTCTGTTTATCCTTTGAGTAGAGGAAGGACACAGATTTGTTTGAGTTATTATTATTTTTTTTATCCAGCCACTTTGCTGGCTTTATTTATCAGGTTTACTTGTTCTCTGGTGGAATTTTTGGAACCATTTAAGTATACTATCATATCATCTCCAAATAGTGATAGTTTGACTTCTTCCTTTCCAATTTGTATCCCTTTGACTTCCTTTTGTTGTCTACTTTCTGTGGCTAGGAATTCAAGTACTATATTGAATAACTGGGGAGAGAGTGGATAGCCTTGTCTAGTCCCTGATTTTAGTGGGATTGCTTTAAGTTTCTCGCCATTTAGTTTTTTGTAGGCTACTGGTTTGCTGTATGCTTTT
>NW_018393455.1:88915-90014 GCF_900095145.1 Mus pahari
TTTTTTTTTTTTTTTTTTTTTTTTTTTTTTTTTTATTTCCTTGGTGGTTTCAGTTGTTATGTCTCCTTTTTCATTTCTGTTTTTGTTAATCTGGATAGTGTGTCTGTACTCTCTAGGTATTCTTGCTAGGGGTTTATCTACCTTGTTGATTTTCTCAAAGAAACAACTTCTTATTTGTTTGATTTTTTTTTTGTGTGTGTGTGTGTGTAGTTATTTTGGTTTCTACTTGATTGTTTTCAGCCATGAATTGATTATTTCCTGCCATCTACTCCACTTGAGTGTACTTGCTTCTTGTTGTTCTAGAGCTTTCAGATGGGCTGTCAAAATACCAGTATATGCTCTCTCCAGTTTCTTTTTGGAGGTGCTCAGAGGTCTGAGTTTTCCTGATAGCACTGCTTCATTGTATCCCATAAGTTTGGGTATGTTGTGGCTTTATTTTCATTAAACTCTTAAATGTCTTTAATTTCTTTATTTTTTTTCCTTTACTATGTTCTCATTGAGTCAAGTGTTGCTTAGCTTCCACGTCTATGTGGACTTTCTATTGTTTATGTTATTATAGAAGATCAGTCTTAATCCATGATGATCTGATAGGATGCATGGGATTATTCCAATCTTCTAGTATCTATTGAAGCCTGTTTGGTTACTGACCAATTTTCCAGAAGGTACCATGAGGTGCTGAAAAGGAGGCATATTCTTTTGTTTTACGATAATATGTTCTATAGATATCAGTTACATCCATTTGGTTTATAACTTCTTTTAGTTTCACTGTGTCTCTGTTTAATTTCTACTACCATGATCTGTCCATTGATGAGAGTGGGGTGTTGAAATCCCCCACTATTATTGTAGGAGGGGTAATGTGTGCTTTGAGCTTTAGTAAAGTTTCTTTCATGAATATTGGTGCCGTTGCATTACAAGTAAAATGTTCAAAATTGAGATGTCTTCTTGGTAGAATTTTTATTTGAGGAGTATGAAGTTTTCTTCCTTATATTTTCTGTTATCATTAGGTTGGAATTCGATTTTATTTGATATTACAATAGCTACTCCAGCTTGTTCCTTGGGAGCATTTGCTTGGAGAATTGTTTTCCAGCCTTTTACTCTG
>NW_018393455.1:90229-97385 GCF_900095145.1 Mus pahari
TTGTCATGGAAGACCTTGGTTTCTCCATCTATAGTAATTGAGAGTTTTGCTGAGTATAGTTGTCTGGGCTGGAATTTGTGTACTCTTAGGTTCTGTATGATATCTGCCCAGGATCTTCTGGCTTTCATAGTCTCTGGTGAGAAGTCAGGTGTAATTCTGATAGGTCTGCCTTTATATGTTACTTGACCATTTTACCTTACTGGTTTTAATATTCTTTCTTTGTTTTGTGCATTTGGTGTTTTGATTATTACATGAAGGAAGGAATTTCTTTCCTAGTCCAATCTATTTGGTGGTTTGTAGGCTTATTGTATGTTCATGGACATCTCTTTCTTGAGGTTAGGGAAGTTTTCTTCTATAATTCTGTTGAAGATATTTACTGACCCTCTAAGTTGGGAATATTAACTTTCTTCTATACCTATTATGCTTAAGTTTGGTATTCTCATTGTGTCATGGATTTGTTTGGGGTTAGGACCATTTTCTTTAACTGTTGTGTCAATGTTTTTCTGCGGTATTTTCTGCGCCTGAGATTCTCTTATATTCTGTTCTATCTCTTATATTCTGATGTTGATGCTTGCATCTGTGAGTCCTATCTCTTTCCTAGGTTTTCTATCTCCATAATTCTCTCCATTTGTAATTTCTTTATTGTTTCTACTTCTATTTTTATATCCTTGATGGCTTTGTTCAATTCCTTTACCTGTTTTGTTATGTTTTTCTGTAATTCATTACAGGAATTTTTGTTTTCTCTTTAAGGGCTTCTGCCTGTTTATCTGTGATCTCCAGTATTTCTTTAAGAAATTTATTTATGTCCTTCTTATAATCCCCTATAAGTATCATAAGATGTGATTGTAAATCAAATTCTTGCTTTTCCAGTGTGTGGGATATCCAGGACTTAATGTGGTCAGAGAACTGGGTTCTGAGATGTCAAGTAGACTTAGCTTTTATTGGTAAGGTGCTTGTGTTTGCCTTTCACCATCTTGTTATTTCTGGTGTGAATTAGTCTTGTTGTGTCTCACTGGAGCTTGTCCATCTTGTGGTCCTGAACACCCATGTCAGCACTCCTAGGAGACCAGCTCTCTCCTGGTAGAACTTGTGTATAGAGGGCTTTGGAACATCCTTAGCACTGGGTGCAGATGGCTACCAAAAGGATCCTATACAAGCTGATCCACTGTTCCTGTGATCTGTTTGCTCCTGGCTGGTTTGCTTTAGAGAGTTATTGCAGAGAAAGTGGATATCTCACCTTAGAGCATGGGAGTGAGAACACTCCCAAGAGAGCAGTTCTCTCCTGGTGGGATCTGAGTACAGAGGGCTGTGGAACTGCCTTAGCTCCTAGGTGCAGATGGTGACCAGTTAAAATATAATTTATTTGCAAATCTTATATAAAATCTTTTCCAATATGAATATTTACCCTAAGATTTTGTGTTTTATCTATATTTGTCTTTTAAAATTCTTTTCCATATTTATATGCATGTGTGCAGATGCATGCCCACAAGTATTCCGTTCATATACAAGTACAAGTTTAACTTCTAGTGTCTTCTTGATAACTCTCAACCTTACATACTGAAGTAGAAGTCTCTCATATTACTACTAACCCAATCTTTTGTATAGTTTAGCTTGATATCTTGCTCTGATGATCCCCTGTTTCTACTTCTATGCATTGGTGTTAGAGGTAGTCTGCCACACCTGGGTATCCAGACACAGTTCCTTATAACTGTTATAATTATGTGACATAAAGTATATGGAAAGTGCCCTTTCAGCTTCCATGAGAGCACATTTTTTTTTTAATTTTATATTTAGTTTTTATAGTGTTTCTATAAATTCAATATATTTTGTTGTGCTCAAACTAAAGATTTTATTTATACTGTTTATATTTCTAGTGTATATAGACAGACATACTGTGTTTGCGTGTTAAATATCTATATAATTAGAACCAAAAATGTATGTTAAATTTTCAAGCTATTCTAGATTAAGTCCACACATTATAAACTGACGAAATACTTCAAAAATAGTTATGCATATTGTATTTATATTTCAAAATAAATTCACTCTGCATATATGGGTTCAGGTTCAGCAAACTATCAATATTTATTTCCTCTATATACAGTAATTCAAGTGGACAGGATTTACATGATCTGAAATTTTAGTTTTACTTTTGACAAACATGTGTTAATGACTTCTACATCTGGAGAAAAAAGTCTTTAGAACCCGCTGACTTATTCATATTGGCAAACCAAACGAGATTACAGGAAATCACTGCCTCAAGCACATGTGATGTTCTTTCTATGCACCTTCTCCATGTACAAGGGAACAGGGAAACACATTTTCCAGGCTATGAAGGATATTGTCTCCACTGAAAACAAGGCCATTTTAAATCAGAAAGTGAGTACAAAGTTGTCAGTTAAGAGAAGCTGGAAAGAACCCAGATATCCCTCAACAGAGGAATGGATAAAGAAAATGTGGTACATTTACACAATGGAGTACTACTCAGATATTAAAAAACAATGAATTTATGAAATTCTTAGGCAAATGGATGTATCTGGAGGATATCATCCTGAGTGAGGTAAGACAATCACAAAAGAACTCACTTGATATGCATTCACTGATAAGTGGATATTAGCCCAGAAACCTAGAATATCCAAGATACAATCTCCAAAACACAAGAAAATCAAGAATAAGGAAGACCAACACGTGGATACTTCATTCCTCCCTAAAATAGGGAATAAAATACACATGAAAGAAGTGGCAGAGACAGTTTGGAGATAAAACGAAAGGATGGACCATCCAGAGACTGCTCATCCTGGTGGTCCATCCCATAATCAGCCACCAAACGCAGACACTATTGCATATGCCAGCAAGATCTTGCTGAAGGGACACTGATATAGCTATCTCTGTGAGGCTATGCCAATGCCTGGCAAATATAGAAGTGGATGCCCACAGTCATCTATAGGATAGAACACAGAGACCTCAATGGAGGAGCTAGAGAAATTACCCAAGTAACTGAAGGCGTATGCAACCCTATAGGTGAAACAACAATATGAACTAACCAGTACCCCCTGAACTCGTGTCTCTAGCTGCATATGTAGCAGAAGATGACCTAATCAGAGAGGCCACTTGGTCTTGCAAACTTTATATGCCCCATATAGGGGAATGCCAGGGCCAAGAAGTGGGAGTGGGTGGGCAGGGAAGCAGAGTGGTGGGAGAGTATAGGGGACATTCGAGATAGCATTTGAAATGTAAATGAAGAAAATATCTAATAAAATAAGTTTTAAAAAAAAGAGTGACTGCTGCCATTGCAGAAGACCTGAATTCCATTCATAACCCTTAGAGCAGACAACTCACAACTACCTGAAAATCCAATTCCTGGGGCTCTGACATCATATGAACTCTTTGGGAATTTGTATGCAAATGGCACTTTTAATCTCCTACATGCACACTTGCATGGACACATATATGTATACAAACTCACATACTCACACTCTTATACACACACACACACACACACACACACACACACAAACACACTTGGTCTATAGAACATTACTCTTGATCTCTTCAATTATAGATCAAAGTTGTGGAGAGGGCATATGTATTCACACATGTATGTGAATGCCCATATGTGCACATGACTATATGCACATGTACATGAACGTCTACTGTTTAAATATTTCCTTATCCAGAATTAATCACTGTCTTATATAAATCAACATGAGCACCCTTCTTTCCACAGCAGGGTATCAAAGGGCCCAACTTTGTGCAAGTCCTATTCATATAATCACATTTTCTGACAGTTGGAGGACATGACAGACTTAGCATGGTAGAAAACGTGACAGCACATACATATCTTCTCATTCTTACATTTTTCCTATTACCTCTTTTAGAAGGATCTTCCTGATCTTGGGAGAGGTTATAGACTTATTGTTGTGAGATGATGTCCACTTTCCCTTTTATCAGAATTTTCAAATAAATATTTAAGAACAGGTGAAATATTGAATCTCCAACTTACACCTTCTTCATACTGAGGAGAAATATTTGGGGCAGTATTCATTTAACAGGAAATATTCCACAATAATTACATAATACTTTTAATTGATATTATCTATATCAAAGAACAAAGGGAGAATAGTTAAAATGATGTCTGTTTCAGGTCTGTGTTGGAATCAGTGCCAAGAAAGAAGGGAAATTAATGAAGATATTATCAGGTACCACCTAACCAATTAGTGTGCAGAATATATCTGTAGAAGGAAGTGTAACTTCTTCACTCCTGGCTCTTACTTTAATAATCATCCCATGCATACTTCCTAAGGTAGAATGAATGGGGTGCCAGCTCACAGAATGTTGTTACATGTACAAAGACAACAATACTTTGACTTGTAAATTTTGTTTCTTTAATTGGTAAAGTTAACTGACTTCTTTGTACTATAGGTTTCTCAGAGACTCATTCTATTAATGGATGCTGTCTGACTCAAATAGGTTCTGACATCTTTTTATTGTTGTTGTTTGTGTGTGTGTGTGTGTGTGTGTGTGTGTGTGTGTGTGTGTGTGTGTGTGATGGTGTATTCTATATCAAAGCATGGGAACTTTTTCTTTCTAAATATTAAGAAACATGGGTGCTGAAGAACTGTCTTAGCAGTTAAGAGCACTGACTGGTCTTCCAGATGTCCCAAGTTCAATTCTTACTTTACAACCCTCTGTAATTGGATCTGATGCCCTCTTCTTGTTTATGTAAAGAGAACAGGAGTGTGCTCACATACATAAAATAAATACATTAAAAAATAAAAAACAGAAAATAAAGTGTAGGTGTATTATTTTAGTCATTTATACTCTAATGAATACTATTCAAAGATTCAGATAGCCAGAAGTACTTACAATTTTTTACCTTAAAATATAGAATCATATTGCATGAGTTCATGTTTACATGTGTGTATGTTTACACCTGTACACATGGAAGTCAGAAGTTGATGGTGACTGTCTTTTAAAGTAATTTTCTATATATTTTTTTAAAAATAAAGTTTCTCACTGAACAAAGCATAGAGTTTCAATTGATTGGGAAGGTTAAGGTCTCCTGGGCTCCTTAGTGGTTTTACACTATGCAGACATTATAGATGCACACTGCTGCACCTACCTTTCTTTCCCATGAACAATGGACATTTAAACACAGGGATCCATGATTGTTTAACAACGATGTTACTCATGGAGCTATCTTAGTAGTTCATATATTATATGTAATTGTTTTACCTTACTATGTATACTAAAGTAAATAATTAACTCTTTCTTTTCCTTAGTACACACTCTCATAAATATAGGACATTATTATCACTATTCTACTATGATTGTTATAAAGACAACTTATAGAGCTATATGTGCTTGCATTTACATTCTAGTTCACAAAAGCATATGTTTGGTATTCACATCATTTGGGATCATCCTGATTCTACTACAATTGCTTGCTCAATTATCCCTTGACCACTACTCCAATTATGTCCTCTACAAGAATGGTAAGTGGTCTTCACCATTGATCCACCATTTCAAAAGCCATGTCATGTGCTCCTGCTCCTATACTACATTGATTCACTTAAATTTTAGAAATGCATTGTTTTTAACAGTATATGCTATTTTTTTTCTGGACAGTTGATAATGTCTCTATTCACAAACAAGATGCAAGACAATGCTACCCTTGGGGTCTTACCACTTAATTAAATTAATGTGGAAACATCATCACAGATTGTTCCATAGATTTGCCCCCTAGGTCTTGTCAAGTTGACAAGTCTGTTAACCAGCACAGGCATAAGGTGACACTTCAAACCCTTTCTCTTATTCTGAACAATGGAAATCTGCTTAGGATTTTCTTTTATAATCATGCTTTTGTATTCTTCAATCTTGTTCACAAGATATGGATTTAACTCCTTCAAATACAAAATTGTTCTCAAGTATTTCTTCTTTTCTTGTAAGTAAGCTTGGCTCTGGTGTTATTAATCATTTCTACAACAGATACAGTTGACTTATAAAACCAATGTCATTATTCATTTGGAACTATGTTGTATACTGCAGGACTATATCTCCAAAGGGAACAGATGTTTTTTGTTCCAGGTAAATGTACTTTGGGAAGCATTCATATATGTAGGAAAGAGTCTTTGGATCCAGTGCTTTCATATGTGATGCTTACAAGGTCATACCTAACTTAAAATTTTAGTTCTCTCAAATAAAATAGCGAAAATATTTGAAACCGGAATTACAGGAAAGATATAGCAACATTAGTTCAAAAATATAAGCCAATTACAATTATGTTCATATTCCATGCTTAACAAAGAAATATGAATACCTCTTTCAGAAAAGGCACTGAATTCAGTGCACAAGGAGGACAAAGGAAGGCATCAGGTTTTCTGGAGCTAGAGTTATATGGGGCTATATCTTCCCAACAGGGGTACTGAGAACTTAACTACAGGTCCTCTGCACAAACAGAATAGTTTCTCTTAACCAAGAGCCATCCCTCCATCCAGATCACTGTAATTATAAGTGAGCAAAATATAAAGTAATTTTAAAAAACATATAAATTGTTGATGAATCAGAGGACATTTTCTAACTGTTTTACTCTCTAAGTATTAGAAAGAAAGAGATAAAAACTAAAGATGCCAAACATGTCTGTCAGTCCCATCACCTGACCTTTATTTAGCTGGTCAACTATGGCCCAGAATCCACCTTCCTACTGGAATGTTTTCTGAAGACAAAGGAAATTACTTTTCTGAATAATGGAAAAAATTTTAAGTGGCTGCCCATAAAATTCAAGATGAGTACATTGAGTCCTATACTGAAGCCTCCTTTAAGGAATCTAAGGAGTTCAAAGTCAAGGGTCTATGCCAAGCATAAGTTGGGAGTAAACCTGATCTGGACAGCCTCTGAACCCAGCTCTCAGGCACTGATTTACAGAAATTTTCTGGGTTTTGACTTTTGTTTGTTTGTTTGTTTGTTTGTTTTAGAACAGAGAATCCTGTAAGCATGGCTTATCTCAAACTCTGTATATCTGAGGTTAACCTTAAATTTCTTAACATGCTCCCTGCCCCTTCCTCTCTATTGTTATAATTATAGGCACATGCAACCACATTTCTCTCTCTCTCTCTCTCTCTCTCTCTCTCTCTCTCTCTCTCTCTCTCTCTCTCTCTCT
>NW_018393455.1:97485-141362 GCF_900095145.1 Mus pahari
TCTCTCTCTCTCTCTCTCTCTCTCTCTCTCTCTCTCTCTCTCTCTCTCTCATTATTGGAGACAAAACCCAGAAATCCACACATGGTATCCAATGCTGAGACTCATAGTAGCCCTTCATAGTGATTTTCTAAACAGGCAGGTCATGCATTATTTGACTTACATTTAGTTTATCTTCAGTTTCCATATGTCCTTCAGGCTAAAAAAATGTTTTCAAGTAATTAAAAACAACATAAATATTAATTATATGATATATGAAAATTTCAAGCAATTAAAATATCCAAGAAATTAAATAAAGCCTTCCTGGCACAAATCCACATTCAGTAGTTTATGTGATGAATATTTCCATAGGAGTAGAATCATGGAGTTGAGAGGATATGAGAGCAAACTGTCCAAGCCACCAAGACTATACAATTTTGTCAGGATTACTTTTCACTTAAGAGATTGGAAAAAAAATCAACTATTATGTCTATCAGATTCTCTAGAGGAACAGAAAAAATCCAGTGGGTAATATTAAAAGGTGGTTTATTAGATCGTCTTACAAGATAAGCCCTGAATAGTGTAACAGTGTCTGCCTTCACTTTGTTGATGCTAAGATAATGGTAGCTATTTTGCCCAGGGGTCTGGAGGCCTCAACAGTACCAACATAGAATGTAAAGCCAAGAGGATTCCTTAAGAGTTAAAGGTCTTCAGTCCACATTGGGAAGCAGAAGAAATTTTGTTCTAGTGGCAGAAATGACAGCAGGGACATGACAGTATCAAGGAAGCCATTCTCACTAACAAGTAATAGGAAAGAGGCAACATCCTTAATCCAGATGTCTTTATACCTGCAAGGTCTCACACAGAAGATCCTGCAAACATTTGTGTTTGGACTTCTCTTTTCAAAAGTAACATAATTAAACTTCTTTCAAAGAAAGTAATCTCATGGAGAGTAAGGATTCAGCAGTATCAAACCATGGAAGGTATTGAAGAAGACACAGATAGAGTTACCCGAGTCTATTAGTATGTCTGAGAGAGGTATTTTTGATTGCATGAATTGAGGTAGAATGACCAGTCCACTGTGAATGACACCCATTTCCCTGGTTGATATCCTGGACTATATAAAACAATAGTGACCTGACTACACACAAAATGCATTCATTGTTGTGTTTTATGACTGCAAATACTGTTGGCAACCCCTGCTTGGTGACTTCCAGTCTATGGACAGTGCTTATAAACTGTAAGTCAAAATAAACTTTTAAACTCTTAACTTGCTTTTTCAGGGTGTTTTTGCAATACAAGCAGGGAAAGTGTAGATAGAATCAGTATTCCTTCTGTAAGCTTTATTTTAAAAAATAAATTTACTAAACCCATCATTGATAAAAGCTTATGACATAGGCAACTCCTAATGCAACTCTCCATTAATTTTATCACATTGGAGTTTGTAATGACTTGAATACAAACTGACCACATAAGCTTATGTGTAAAAAACTTGTTTTGAAGTTGGCAATATTATTTTGAGAGGTTCTGGAAACTTTAGGAAGAGACATCTTGCAAAGGAATGCAGGTCATTGAATTCAGGCCTTTGGTTATATCTCTTCCATGTTCTCTGTATCTTTCTCTCTCTCCTTCCTCCCTTTTCCTTCCACTATCTACAGTGGAAAGAATTTATTGCTGAACTGGAAAAAAGCACAGAAATATCCCAACAGCCTGAGAAGGAGAAGTAGAATATAAGAACAAGTTGAAGTTCATAGACCAACTGACTTGGCTCAAGTGGCAAAATTCCAGGCTAGTAGAGAGCCTGCCTCAAAAAAAGAGTAGAACATATACAAAGGTACACATGTTAAATACACACACACACACACACACACACACACACACACACACACACACACCACACAAACATGCAAGGCTTAGGAAAGAAATAGAGAGACCTGTGTAATCTGTTCTAGTGCTATGATATTCTGCACAAATGTATGAAAAGAAATTAAGTTGACCCTGACTGAACTCTCTGAAGCTATGAACCCAATAATTCCTTCATTTTGAAAGTTGTTTATGTCATGCTTTCTGTCCAGGACATATAAATTCTATATAGGAAATATAATTATACATATTCAAACAGCAACAATGTTCCTCTTTTCCTCATTTTTCATTATCCTTTTTGGATATAATTATATTTTGTATTTCTAAGAGAGAAAATGCAGAAGTTAAAGTGAAAATCATTAACCCTGACAGCTAAACTTTGTAAAAGAGGACTTTGACACAGGGTCTGATAAAGGGAGATCCATGGAATATGAGTGTAGGATTCGTAGCATTGAGTGTGTATTTGGGAGAAGAAAAGGGATCCATTGTAGTAACTGAATTTAACTTGAAGTGACACAAAGAAAATTTGAGTGGGTGAGAAGGTAAAATCCAATACTCCATATTCAGAACATTCTAGAACCTAATTGCCATAAGTAGGAAAATAACATCACTGAATATAGTAAGGCATAATGTCAGATTTTGGTGGATGGAAAAACATGTAGGATAAACCATGACAAGGAGAGTAAGAAATAACAAAAACATAAGAGAGTAAAGGATGTAAAGGGGACAAGGACTTGTCCATCAGGAAGGCAATCTTTCTTTGTTGTTATGTAATGGACTGCTCTGATGAGCACTCAGATCTACACTCACCACACAAAATAAACCTTTTATCAGATGGTAAATGGTAAATTTTCCTGAAATTTTGCCTTGAAATTACAGAAATGATAATTATAGAAATCATTAATAATGATTAATCATGATTACATATTTGATAAAGAGCTTTTAAATGAAGTAGGTGTTGCTCAACTGCAACAATTTCCTTTAAGTTGTGTGTGTGTGTGTGTGTATTGTGTGTGTGCACATGCGCACACATCTCTATGTAATTTGCTAAGAGTGTTAGCATGCTGTAAAACTTATAAATTTGTCTTTATTCATGTGTCTCTACTTCATCAGCACAGAGATTACAGATGTGAAGCACAGCTCCCCACTTTCATGTTGGTTCTGGGAATCTAAACTCAGGTCACAAGGTTTATAATACAAGTTCTTTATAGACAGAATCAACTTCACCAACTTCAATTAAAAATATTTTTAAAATACACACACACACACACACACACACACACACACACACACACACACACATATATATATATATATATATATATATATATATATATATATATATATATATAAATATAAGTTTTATAAAACATATATATATAAGTTTTATAAAACATATATATATATATAAGTTTTATAAAACATATATATATATATATGTTTTATAAAACAAGTTCTTTATAGACAGAATCAACTTCACCAACTTCAATTAAAAATATTTTTAAAGTTCACACACACACACACACACACACACACACACACATATATATATATATATATATATATATATATATATATATATATATGGTGGAGATTTGGGGGTGGGGATGGGGTTGTGACTGGGTGTATATATGTGTGCTGTGTATATAAATCTGTAAAGTCAAGAAACAGCTACAAGATTATTGGAACTGGATATGCAGGTGTCTGGAAGTCTGCATGTGCATGGTGGAACTCAGCCTGGGTCATCAGCAAGATTTGCTGATGTTCCTAAAAGCTGAACCTTTTCTGCTTCTCTGTAATAACATTTTTTATAAATATATTTTCTTCTCTTTTTCATGTAACAGTACAAATCGAATAGATATTTTAATTTGTGAGAGAATATTTAATGGACTGGTGAGAGAAAAAACGATTCCCTTTTCTGTTCGCTACTCTTAGCAATTTCTGTTGGAGTAAATGAAAGTACTTAATTAAAATTAAACTAAAATCTAAACTAACCATGAGTTTACTATCTGGCCCTTAACTTTTGTTACTCATTCATCTTATTCTTAAATGATTTGCTTAGACACAATGCCTATCTAAGTGTAACAATATTAATTTTCATTTTGAATCATTATACAGAAAGGCTGCATGAGGCAAGTTGACCTGGAATCAGCAGCAATTCCAGAAGATGTTTTGGGCAGCATCAGAAAGCAGGGTTCCAAACAGGTCAGTTCAGTATCACTGAGGATGAATCTTGCCAAAGCTGTACATTCAGTAATATATGAATCTCACAAACAACATATTAGTACCATTAAGATTTTTTATGGATTGTTCAGGGTGCACAGATCAGTTAAGGATTGAATTTTACTCCTTTTTTTGAACATGTGAAAGAGAACTGTCTTTTTTTTTTTTTTTAGTTAATTTTATCAATAACCGAATGTAATAAATCTTCATTCATACCACGTGAAGGAGGGCATGAAGAATGTTAGGTATTTGAAAACCAATAAGATTTATTGTATAATTTTAGCTGAAATTTTGTCTAGAGATATTTTTAGTAGATATTTTCTTCATTTACATTTCAAATGCTATCCTGATAGTCCCCTATACTCCCCCCGCCTTGTTCCCCAACCCACCCACTCCTACTGCCTGGCCCTTGCATTCCCCTGTACTGGGGCATATGATCTTTGCAAGACCAGGGCCTCTCCTCCTAATGATGGTTGACTAGGCAATACTCTGCTACAGAATCAACTAGATACATAGTTCTGGGGGGAACTGGTTAGTTCATATTTTTGTTCCTTCTAAAGGTTTGCAGACCTCTTATACTCCTTGGGTACTTTCTCTAGCTTCTTCATTAGGGGCACTGTGTTCCATCCAATAGATGACTGAGAGCATCCACTTCTGTATTTGCCAAGCACTGTCATAGCCTCACAGGTATAGTTATATCAAGGTCCTGTCAGCAAAATCTTGCTGGCATATGCAATAGTGTCTGGGTTTGGTGATTGTATATGGGATGAATCCCAAGGTGGTGCAGTCTCTGGATGGTCCTTTCTTCCATCTCAGCTCTGAAATTTGTCTCTGTAACTCCTTTTAGGGGTATTTTGTTCCCCATTCTAAGAAGGAATTAAGTATCAACTCGGTATCCACTCATTGGTCTTCCTTCTTCTTGGGTTTCATGTCTTTTGCAAATTATATCTTGGGTAGTATAAGTTTCTGGGCTAATATCCACTTATCAATGACTACATATCATGTGTGTTCTTTAGTGTTTGGGTTACCTCACTCAGGATGATATATACTAGATCCATGCATTTGCCTACGAATTTCATAAATTCATTGTTTTAATTGCTGAGTAGTACTCCATTGTGTAAATATACCACATTTTCTGTATCCATTCCTCTGTTGAGAGACATCTGGGTTCTTTCCAGCTTCTGCCTGCTGTAAATAAGACAGCTATGAACATAGTGGAGCATGTGTCCTTATTACAAGTTGGAACATCTTTTGGGTATATGCCCAGGAGAGGTATTGCTGGATCTTCCAGTATTACTATGTCCAATTTTCTGAGGAACCACCAGATTGATTTCCAGAATGATTGTACCAGATTGAAATCCCAACAACAATGGAGGAGTGTCCCCTTTTCTCAACATCCTTGCCAGCATATAATGTCACCTAAATTTTTTTATCTTAGCCATTCTGACTGGTGTGAGGTGGAATCTCAGGGTTTGTTTGATTTGCATTTCCCAGATGATTAAGGATTTTGAACACTTTTTCAGGTACTTCTCAGCCATATGGTATTCCTCAGTTGAGAATTCCTTGTTTATCTCTGTACCCCAATTTTAATGGCGTCATTGGATTTTCTGGAATCCATCTTCTTGAGTTCTTTATATATATTGGATATTAATCCCCTATCTGATTTAGGTTTGGTAAAGATCCTTTCCCAATCTGTTGGTGGCCTTTTTGTTTTATTGACAGTGTCATTTGTCTTACAGATTCTTTGCAATTTTTTGAGGTCCCATTTGTTGATTCTTGATCTTATAGCATAAGCCATTGTTGTTCTGTTCAGGAATTATTTCCCCTGTGTCCATATCTTTGAGGCTTCCCCCACTTTCTACTCTATAAGTTTCAGTTTCTCTGGCTTTATGTAGAGTTCCTTGATCCACTTAGACTTGAGCTTTTACAAGGGGATAAGAATGGATCAATTCACATTCTTCTACATGATAACAAAAAGAGATCATGGGTATACAAACAGGAAAGGAAAAAGTCAAAATACCACTATTTGCAGAGGATATAATAGTATATATACATGGCCCTAAAAATTCCACCAGGGAACCCCTAAGCCTGATAAACATCTTCAGTGCAGTAGATGGACATAAAATTATCTTAAACAAATCAGTGGCCTATGACTATACAGAGAATAAAGAGGCTGGGAAAGAAATTAGGGAAACAACACCCTTCACAATAGTCACAAATAATATAAAATACCTTGGTGTGACTCTAACTAAGGAAGTGAAAGAAATGTATGATAAGAACTTCAAGTCTCTGAAGAAAGAAATCAAAGAAGATCTCAGAAGATGAAAAGATCTCCCATGTTCATAGATGACAGGATTAATATAGTCATAATGGCTATCTTGACAAAAGCAATCTACAGATTCAATGCAATCCTATTCAAAATTCCAACTCAATTCTTCACTGAGTTAGAAAGGGCAATTTGCAAATTCATTGGGAATAACAAAAAACCTAGGACAGCAAAAACTATTCGCAACAATAAAAGAACCTCTGGGGGAATCACCATCCCTGACCTCAAACTGTACTACAGAGCAATTGTGATAAAAACAACAACAACAAAAAAACAACAACAACAACAACAACAAAAAAAAACAACTGCATGGTACTGGTACAGTGACAGACAGGTAGATCAGTGGAATAGAATTGAAGACCCAGAAATGAACCCACACACCTATGTTCACTTGATCTTTGACAAGGGAGCTAAATCCATCCAGTAGAGACATTGTTATGTCTAAGCCAGTTACTAAGTTATTTTCATGTTGAGGAATCAGCAGATTATGTACCTATCTTGTTTGATTTTCTTAAATTTTATTTATTTATTTATTTATTTATTTATTTATTTATTTATTTACTTGTTTTTCTTTTTTTAATTTAATGTAATTTTATTTTTCAAGACAGGGTTTCTCTATATAGCCTTGGCTATCCTGGAACTCACTATGTAGTCCAGGCTGGCCTTGAACTCGGAAATGCGCCTACTTCTGCCTCCCAAGTGCTGGAATTAAAGGCATACGCCACCACTGCCCAACTTGATTTTTCTCAATTTCTGAGATCTTCAGGTGGTTTTCCCACGCTCAGACCAATGGTTGGCTGCCAGCATCTTCCTCTGTATTTTTCAGACTCTGGAAAAGCCTCTCAGGAGACAGCCATATCATGCTTCTGTCAACAAACTATTCCCAGTATCCACAAAACTGTCTGGGTTTGGCAACTATATATGGGATGGATCACCAGGTGGGGCAGTCTCTGGATGGCCTTTCCTTCAGTCTCTGCTCCACAATTTGTCTCCAAATTTCCTCCTGTAAGTATTTTGTTCCCTCTTCTAAGAAGCACTGAAGCATCCAGACTTTGGTCTTCCATTTTCTTGAGCTTCATGTCGTCTGTGTATTGTATCTTTGGTATTCCAAGCTTTAGGGCTAATGGCTTCTTATCAGGGCATACATACCATGTGTCCTCTTTATGAAGAAGGGTTACCTCACTCAGGATGATATTTTCAAGTTCTATCCATATATTTGAAGGCAAAATTCATGGTATCTATGTTTTAGCAGCCATAATTATAATAGTCAGAAGCTGGAAACAACCCAGATGTCCCTCAACAGAAGAATGGATACAGAAAATGTGGTACACTTACAAAATGGAAACTACTCATCTATTAAAAACAATGATTTCTTGAAATTGGCAGGAAAATGGCTAAGATCAATAAAATGCATTACCATTCATGCTGGCAAGGGAAACACTCCTCCATTCCATAGCTACTATGGAAATCAATGTACTATTTCCTCAGAAAATGGAGAATTGCTTTATTTCAAGAACCAGCTATACCACTCTTATACCTAAACCTAAAGGACCCACAACCCTATGTTCATTGCAACTTTATTCATAGTAGCTAGAAACTGGAAACAACCTAGAGGCCTCTTAACTGAAGGGTAGTTAAAGACATACGATACATTTACACAATGGAGTATTACTCTTTAACCCAGATCTAGAAAGACAAAAATTGGTATGTATTCAATTACATTAACTGCTAAATAAATGAATGATAAGCAAGGTACAATCCTCAGGCCTAAATGAGTTAGATAAAAGGGGTTCTAATTGGGATGAATGTATCTCCCTGGGAAGTAGAAATAGAATAAAATTTGGTGGTAGAATGTACACAGATTGGGACCAGAACAGCAGAGATCATGTAGTTGGGGAAAGGATGGAGAGAGACAGCTGGAATTGATGCACATTTATTACAATAGTGTGGAAATAAATCTAATGCAATGGAAACCTCCTGGGAACTATGAGAATGAGCTTAGTAATAACTTCTAGTAATAAAGTATGTATATGATTTCCAGATACTCAAAGCATCCAGTGGTGGAACTGGGTTGTATTCTGTTGACATATTGGCTGAGTAGGTTCTGTGGAGATACTTAAACCATTCAGTTATGTGCTATGATAGAGGGTCACTCTCAAAAACATCGACCTACAGAATTAAGGGCATTGCCAAAGATAACATCATTGCTCATTTAGCATAGAGCTGTTGCCCACATCAAAACTTCACCCTTTCTTGAAGTTTCTTTAGCATGAGAAGGGATATTTATATCTATTTGATTATATAGAGAACCAATACAAATTGGAAGCATCCATTATGTCCCTCCCACTGGAAACTGAAAAAGGATAAGTTACGGTTATAGGAGTCAGAAGGGATGGAGAACACGAAGAGAACATCACCCACTGAATCAACTAAGCAGGGCTCATGTAAGGTCAAAAAGACAGAAGTGGCAAACATGGGGTCTGTATAAGCCTGCATCAGGTCCTTTGACTATATGTTATGACTATTGGCTTGGTGTGTTCTGACATTCCTAACAGTAGGAGCAGGAATGTCCCTGACTCTTTTGTCTGCACTTGTCACCCTTTTTCTCATATTCAGTTGCCTTGTCCAGCCTCTATATGAAAGCATTCCCTTTGTCTTGTTTTATCTTGTTTTGTCCTATTTGACTGTCATTTTTGGAGGTCTGTTTTGTTTTGTTTTGTTTTGTTTCATCTTTGGCAGTTGGGGTTGATCTGAGGGAAGGTATTGGTGGTATGGGCAACCAGGAAGAGTTGAGGGAGAGGAAACAGTGTTCTAGATATATTCTATGAGAAGAATCTATTTTCAATAAAAGTAAATAAAAAATAAGCTATGCTATAAGTAGAATTGCCTCTGATGGATCTTGTTCATAAGTTTTAACCCTGTACATCTGTTCCATAATGCTCACTCTATGCCAGACAATCTCCAGTATCATGTGTCATATAACAACACTGTGAGATCCTTGCCCATACTGGTGGCTTTGGAATGGCATCCTACTGTAGCCAAATTTACATATTGGATGCAAAATTTCACTTCTCTCTTAGTTAGTATTTTTGAGTTTCAAGCACTCTTCCAAACCTGAATTTCTGATACTGTATAGCTTCCATTATCTTAGAGCCCTATCCCATTTCCAGTTTATTTGGTGATTCCTGGCTGTGTATGCAGTATGAAATTCTGGCCTCCCTCTCCTGTTGATCTGATACCTTCTATTCCCAGTGAGCAGCAGGCAAACAGGCAGTGCAAATAAATACATGCAGACAGTCAGACACAGATAAAAATTAAAATGAGCATGTTAAAACATTTCATGGAGTGTGAAAATGCTGCAAATCCTGAGCCAAATATATCTTAACATAATTTTAATCCTTTCAGTTTTTATTCATTTTATTTTCTGTGTCTGACTCTAAATTCTCCTGACTACTAGGTGGAGCATTTGAAATATACTAACTTAGTAGACAGCAAGTTTCTATTAAACCAAGTGCTAATATCAACAGACAGTTTATGAAATCTGTAGAAGAGGTTTACATGTTTACTAATATATCTGTGATTTATAATGTTCCTTGTTTGGTTCCTGTAATATCTTCATAAGATCACATTAAACTAATCTCAGATTAGTCTATGGATTAAACACATTAGTGAGTAGCCCAGAGTAACCAATATTGTAACAATGTCACGTTAAGGAAAGGGAAGCATTTCCCCTTGCAGTCATTTATCCAAGAGTGAATCCACATTAGAATTTTTTCTTCTTTCTGTTCCCTATGCCTTCTGTCCTATGTTGCTTGGATAAATCTGAATCTATGCCTGCCTGAAGGCTGTCTTGTGACTTTGTCCTTATGTCTGTGTCTTTCCTTACATGTGTCTGTGTGTATTTCACAATGCCTCCTAAAAAATGCACTTTGTTTTATCTTGACAGAACTGCATAGAAAACATCACATGAGGAAGCAATGGGACACTTTACAGACATCTTTAAGAGAGATGTATAAGGGATGAAGTCATTAGTTCCAATTGACCCATGATAGTAAACAATATAAGAAACATAAATGTTTATCAAAAAATATTGATTAGTGTTTTGCTCAACTTTACTAGTAGAGTTTTAGAAAGTTGCTTTTAACTTTTGTATGTATTTTTATCAAATGATACACATGTGAAGTTATGAATATTAGACATATAAAATGGTCAAATTTATGATTATAGGTACTCATTAGTTTAGATTATAAAAGTTGATTACTTGTAATATTAGTTGATTACTAACAATAAAGATCATTGTTAAATTGTTCTTTTAAAAACAGTTTAAACAGACGGAGTACACAGTAGAATATCTCCCTTAAGGTTTAAGGACTTCAAGGTATATTATAAAGTATGATTGTGGGGTCCAGGAAAGTTCTAATGCCTTAGAATGTAAGAGACTCTTACATTATATATGCATATATATATTGCAAAATTCAAGAGACCATGTATCAAACATGACAGAAGCCTGGGACAAATATCCAATATTGGATGCTAACTTCCACACATGCTTCATGGCATATGGGCCTATAAACATATTCACAAACGAGCTTACACACACATTTACACACAAATATTTTAAGAAATGGTGAGAACATTGATGAGAAATAGAAAAGGGGAAGAGAAAAGGAGGGGGAAGTATGAATAAAAGAAATATGGATCCTTTGGAGAAGAAAACTCATGTAATCTCTACAATCTTGGGGAAACACTAGCAAGGCACCATCATCTAAGAGGGAAAGAACATAATGGCTGCAAAATATTATTTGTTGACTAGGCGTGAGTTGAGCAGCAGATGGAGATGAATGAGAGGAGTCATGAAGCTCAAAGCAGCATCTGTGGCTAAGTGGTTTTATGGGATACTAGTTGTAAATAGAATTTACCAGTCTAACCATCACCCCGAATTCCCAGTAGTCTTCACAATAGCAGCCAAACAACCTCACTGAAGGGAAGATGAAGATGGTGTAATGATATGGAATGCTTTGGTGAGTCAAGAATCTCTGTGACACTGTTTCTTTTGATTTTTACCTATAATAGAACCACTACTGCTTGGATGCCCATATGTTTGGCAGTTATAACAGTGTTGTGTATCTCTCTCTGTCTCTCTGTGTGATGTTTAGAAATGAGAGATTTATATCTGTCAGTGACAATACCTAAGGATGAAAAGGGATATAATAAGAGAATTTTTCCATGATTGTCTACTTTCTAATATGTATAAAGAGTCAGAGCATTTCGTAAATGGACTGAAGCAGCTATTTGAATACAGATAATTTGTGATGGTTGTTGATTTATTGAGCATATAGCTGTCTGTCTCTTCTAACAGAAACCAGCTCACCCCCCCCCCTTCCTCTACTGCTGCCCCATCTTGGTTGGTGGCTGTATGGCAACTACATCAAGAAATGTTCCTTTCAGTTAACATACTACCTACACACCCTGCAAATGATCATTTATAGTCAAGAGAGGGCAGGAAGGAATGATACCTAGAATTCCAGTAAGGATCTTGTGGCTCATACTTTCCTCTTCCACTGCATATACACAAGAAAAATAAACGATTTAACACTATGTTTTCCTTTTGTGAAAAAAAAATCTACAAGAAAACATTGACTTCATGATATTTTTTAATATTAATAAAATAATATAAGCAGTTTTATAAAAAGAAATAATTAACCAAAAATTTGAACTACTAAATCAAGAGTATTCATAATGTTTTCTGTTTAAAAACATCATGATTAAAGATGTTTGTGAAAAGAAAACTCAGGTTAAAGAGTAAAAGAAAGACAAGGTTTTCGTGTGGGTGGTATTGTACTGATGTCTGTAATATTCTCATTTTGTCTAGTACAAATTATCTCCCTTATTAGAGGACAAAATAGAATACTGTAACATGTGGGAGATATGTGAACAAAGGTCAGTTCATCCCAGGCAGAACACTGAAGCCTGACCAAATGATTGACTCCGCTCAAGTCTAGTTTGGTGAGCCGGTGAGTTTATTGGGGTTCCTTAGAGATGTCTGTGTGAAAGAATACAGGCAAAAATGTGCCTCAATGGCCATACAACGAAACAGAATTAATGAGTTTCAGGACCCAGACAGAGATCTTGTCACAGAAATAAGAGAGATATTTCCTTAGGAAAAGAACAGGAGTCCATGTATATAAGCTCCATACATGTTCACATACATATGCATGCATGTGCATATATGTATCTGAACACACACACACTCATACGCACTACATCCATTCACAAACATACACTCATAAAGAAATTCATATCCTTTATATATACCACTCATGTCACTTTTCTTAGCTCTGATAAAGGCACAGCTAACAAAAGTAATACTGTATTTCTAGCTTCTTTGTGAGAGGAAGAAGAAAAATAAAAAATGACTTCTATGGCTCTGTATTCATCTGCTGTGCTAACATGTGTTAAGGGAAGAGTGGCAGAAGAAACTAACTAGTCAAAAGACTATGTTGTCTACGGTTCTGACCTTTTAGAAAATTTTTACAAGTTTGATTTCAGTCTCTGTGTTCCCTAGTACATAACCCCATGGGTGAGCTGGTGTTTTGGAACTTATGCCTTCCTGTCCCCTGTGAGTTAGCCTTCAGGAGTCAATTGCAGTCTAACCTTAAAAAGCATGAGACACAGAAGAGAATCTATACTCTAGCACATTTGGCATCACAAAGCCTTGAAAACGATTTCAAGATGAGAGTGTGTTCCTAAATTACATGCTTTTGTGTGTCAGCCCTTTCACATTTGCCCAGTACTGTAACTCCTTCTTCATACAGTGATAGTAGAAAGCAAGATCCTGGTTCTAGGAAGCAGATAATTATCGATACCACCTGTAGCAAGTCTCTCTACTCTCAGCAAAACATCTCTAAAACAAAAACACTCATATAGCTCTGAGAACATGACTATGAAATTATATGAAGGTCTAAAATAGACCTCTGATATCTTCATATCCTGCTTTTGCAATGCAGCCCCTCAGCTTAGGTGTGAGGTGTGTCAGAAATTACAGGGAGAACAATGTCACTGAATTCTCTAAGGCTCTTTCAAGTCTCATCTCCTTTAGAAACCCATGGGAATTTTCCATGTCTGACATATATTTCATCTTGGTGTTCCTTCAATGTCTCTGTACAGCTGACCTGTGTTGAAATCCTTCATCTCTTTTTCTGGACTCCAATTTACAATAAGTGTTTTGACATAGTAAATGTGGCTCTCTTAAGTCCTGCAGAGAAACACAGTAGATGCTAAGAGCTATGGTTGCTGTCTGAACATCTGCTATATGCAAGATAGCTTTACTAGTACAAGAGGAAACATTTTCTTTCTGTCAATTCTGTTTTCAAAGTTCGTGTATATTTTTAGTTCATTTAAATGTAATTTTTATATTTTAAATTTTGTTTAATTCCTGTAATTTATGTGTCTTTGTGTGTCCGTGTGTGTATGTGTGTTTGTGTTTATGCTTCTGTGTATGCACATGTCTGTGTACATCTACATACAAGAGAAGTGATTTCTAAATCCTCTGGATTGGGAGTTATAGCCTTTTTATGAGTTACTCAACATAAGTGCTATGAACAAAATTTACAACAGCAGCATGTGCTCTTAACCACAGAATCATCTCTACTTTCACTCCTCATATACCCACACTCTACCCCTTCTTTATCAAACCAACTTTCTCTTCATCTTTTACTTATTAGGTCACTGTGTCTATCTTGTTCTATCAGTATTCTCTTGAATGTGTGGACTTCACCAGGGAAGCATAAACTCACAAGTGGTCACACCATTAAAGAAAACTGATGGTACCTCTTCCAGCAGCTATACATTGCTAATAACTCTTTAACTAGAGGAGAGACACTGGGTTTTTCTCTCTACATCTAGGATTTTGTCCAGCTTAAGCTTGCACAGGTCACGTGTACTGTCTCAAATACTATTAACATATATGTGCAGCTTTTCTGCTGTTTGTACTTATAGCATGTAATCCTTTGTCTCTGACTCTTTAAATCTTGTACCTGCCCTTATCTATACATAAGGAAGAGTTCTGCAGTAGATATCTCATTTAGAGATGTGCATTTTCTTTTCTATGTTGAAAACTATACAAGAAATACTGCCTTCTGTATTAGAGAGTGTATGCAGATGACTGGATGATAAAGAATGGAAAACCAAGCTGGGCGGTGGTGGCGTACGCCTTTAATTCCAGCACTTTGGAGGCAGAGGCAGGCAGATTTCTGAGTTTGAGGCCAGCCTGGTCTACATAGTGAGTTGCAGGACAGCCAGGGCTATAAAGAGAAACCCTGTCTTGAAAAACCAAAAAAAAAAAAAAAAAAAAAAAAAAGGAAAGGAAAACCAAACTATTCCTGAACTTCAGTCTTCCATGTTTTCAGGAAAGGGGAGCACCTCTCTTCATCTCATTACATCATTTTCTACTCATCATTGAGTAGTCATGTGTCACTGCTTTGTGAATATTTTCTCCACAAGTCAAACTATGTCACAAGCCTTCAGGTTGCACATAAAAATGCAATTGCCCATATCTGTAATCTTAGCACTCAAGAGACTCATGTAAAGAATACCATACCCAAGAGTAGCCTGAGTGTTTATAGCAAGCCCCTTTCTTAAAAACAAAAACAGGATTTTAGGAGAATTTACTGCAAAGGCAAAGTATAAATGTTAAGTACTTATATAATGAACATGCAGGTGAAAACGTTTATGTATTTGTTTTATAAGGAAGCAGAGTTGTTCATGAACTCATATAATGGCTAGTAAATATTTTCCAATACTTTTTGATAACATAAAATAAGTAGAATACATTTTAACAGAAGTATTATGTAAGCTTACTTAATTAAAAACAAAACAAATAAAACACAAGCAACAAAAACATCTTTTATGTGTCTTAACTTGTATTAGCAGACATTCGTGTATATATCAGTTTGCTTATATTTATCTGATCATTACATATTTTTTTGATTTTGAACTGTTTTTAATTTCCATGAGAGTTCATGTGTTCATTATATTTTCAAAAAACAAATTTAATAATATTGTAGAGCTATAAAAACAAATATTGACCATTTATTTTTCCTTTTCATAATAAAACCATAAGGCTTAGACTGATGTGTTCCCTTTTCATGAATGTTGCTAAGAAAAAACACCAGACTATACCAGTTGGTCTAATGGCACATGTGAACAAGATACCTGAACTGACAGGTCACTGCATTGTGCCGCTAGTTTTATGGTGAACTGTGTTAATAGAAAATACGAGGGACAAAGCATGTGGAAAGGTGTCAATGAAGTGGCAAGAAGAACAAATACATCATAACATGCAGTGCCATGGACAGAGCTGCTCTCATTGGTCAGAGGCAGAAAGGGAAAACATGTGGACAAGTCACTGTGTGTGTGTGTGTGTGTGTGTGTGTGTGTGTGTGTTTTGTGTGTGTGTGTGTTTTGTGTGTGTGTGCCTATATGCATGTGTATGTATCTTATGCATGTATGAGTTTGTGTGTGTATGCATGAGTGTAGGAGTGCATATGTGTATGAGTACTTTGTGCATATGTTTGTGTGTGCATGTATGTGTGTGTGCATGTGCAAGTGCATGTGCCTATGCATGTGTGTATGTGTGTGTCTTGTGTGGTTTTTTGTGTATGTATACTTGATGGTTGTGACTTAAATAAGAAATACCTCCCATAAGACACTGTATTGGAACATTTAGTTCCCTATTTATAATACTCCTTGGGGAGGTTATGAAATATGAAATGTTGGTGACTCAATGTCTTGTTGGAAAAAGTATATCACAGTAATAGGTTTGGAAGGATTATAGGCATTTCTATGTTCTGCTCTAAAACTCTGTTTCCTGTGAGTAGATAAAAGTGTAGGAAGCATACAGCTTCAGACCCCTATTACCATGCCTTCCTGTCATTATGATCTCTTTCTCCTGAACCATGAGCCAAAACTATAACTTCCTTCTTTAAGTTGTTTTTGGTCATAATATTATATCATAACAAGAGGGGAACACATATAACATTTATGAGTACGGGGGCAGCAGACAGCCTTGGCTGTGGTCCTCACCTTTTTCTTTGTTTTAGACAGGGTGTCTTGTTTACTACTAAATTCCACATGTGAGCCAGTCCACAAACTTACAGGAAATCTCCCTCTTTTGATTTCCATGTTAACCCAGGAGCACTGGATTGTAAATGCATACTACTGTATCTGACTTTATGTGTGTTCTAGAATAATAACCAATAATCGTTTATTTTTCAACACCATATATTGAACCTTGTTCTTAAGCCATCTCTCCAGGCTATGATTTGTGATGTTTTCTCATGTGTACTTTTGCCAGAAGGAATAAGTGAGTCTGTGCCAACAGATTTAGCATTATTAGCTTGCAAATTAAAATTTCTCTGCAACACAAGAACAGTTCTAAATTTCCAGTTACATGGCCATGTGGGTGAGAAGGCTAGGGGTAGAGGCTGGAGTGTAGGTTCATAAGAGGATAAGGTGGCGAGTGAAGATTATAATCTAGTGATTTCATTTAGAAAAGAGGGCCCTCAACACAAATACAGTAAAGGACTTCTGGGGCTGTGTTCATTCAGAAAAGATGCACCTAACCCTCAAGAGACTGGAGGCCCCAGGGAGTTTAGAGGTCCGGTGGAGTGGCGGGGGGCATGCACTTGGAAAGGAGGTTGGGTGTTGAGGAGGTGTGGGACTTGTAGCATTCAGAGGTTGGAGGGGTTGTGGGGAATGGAATATGAGTATAAAATATGAATTAAAAATAAAATTAAATAATAAAAAAAAGAAAAGTGGGTCCTAGAAGTCTCCCTTCTTCTGAAGAAAAAAACGGGAGTGAAGAAGGGCAGAAAATGAAAACACCATGACCTCATGCAATTATTGGGTTTTCTCCATCTCAGATACAAGTTCAGGTATGTTAGCCAGTTGCATGTAAGGCTTCTTTTGCTCATAGAGGCAAGAAACAAGAAAAGTGCATGGCTGTTCACTGGAAATACTTATTGCAGCTGGAAGAAGTATGGTATCCTAATTCCTAGTTAACTAAAAATTGCCCTACATATATTATCCTAGCACCAAGTCACACACACACACACACACACACACACACACACACAAACACACACGCAGGCTCGCAAAACCTCCATCCCTCCACAAAGAAAATTGATTAAAGGATGACCTGAATACATCATCTCAATTGGAAATTATAAAATTAGAAACAGGGCTTGATAGTGGTCTCTTCACCACTACGTTTATGATGCTTCTATCACAGTTGTATCATAGATAGATTCTATAATAGACTTCAAATGCTTATCAGATAACTTAAGTCCTCTACTGTCTGCAATGTCAACTTGTTCTAAGACCTAATGTAAGAAGAAAAGGAACTTGTATAGTAAATTACAGAATGTCACAAAATCCTCACAACAAATTTTTATTGATGAATATTTTATTGTATCTCCAGTATCAGATGGAAGGTCAATTCTAACATTTATTTTTCCTGAGCGAGAGGCTACTATGACTTGGCTATCTGTTTCTTTTAATGCAACTTAGAGAAAAAGTGGTGATATTTTAAACTGAATACAGAATTCATAGGATAGCCATATCCACTACGTAGATAGATCCACCAGCTTCATTTTAGGGGCTACTTGTCCCAACAAGAAAAATATTTCTATATTTGGGGTACACTGTGCCATAAAACACTGCTTCATCCACTGTTTTCTTTTTTTTCATTTTTTTATTATTAGTATTTTCTTTATTTACATTTCAAATGCTATCCCGAAAGTTCCCTATACCACCCCACGCCCCTGCTCCCCTACACTCCTACTCCCTCTATTTGGCCCTGACCTTCCCCTGTGTTGGGTCATATAAACTTTGCAAGACCAAGGGGCCTCTCTTCCCAATGATGGCCGATTAGGCCATCTTCTACTACATATGCAGCTAGAGACACGAGCTCAGGGGTTAGTGGTTAGTTCATATTGTTGTTCCACCTACAGGGTTGCATCCCCCTTCAGCTCCTTGGGTACTTTCTCTAGCTCCTCCACTGTTTTATTATCAGCAAACAGAATAATTATTGTTATGGAGTAATCATTCCACAAGGACTCTGAGGAACATCATGGTAGAGCTTGATGCAGGAAGACATCCAGGAAATGTGGAATGCTATAATTATGGTTTTCAATAATGCTTAGATCTTGAAGGATTTATTTATTATTTTTATTATTATTTATGTTCATTTTTGTTTATGTGAGTATAGGTGTTGTGCATGAATCATTTCCCCTGGTGGGAATAGGACACCATATCCCTTGTTAGAGTTAAAGAGAGTTGTGCGTTCTGGGATCTGTCCTCAGGAGAGAGCAGTATGCTCTTTTAAACCCCAAATAATATCTGCAGCACATTTGAAGACACAAGTCCTGAAGATCCCTGATTTTACTTCTAGAGTTACAGCTCATATCCACAAAATGTGTTAGGAGAATGTTAAATCACTGATTGGTAGAACAAGATATTATTTGCTCATCTCTATCAGTCTTTTAAACTTACTAACACCATGTTTATCTGATGCTAACCTTGGAGCTGGATACATCTTTCAATGTATAAAAATACTTACTGACTAAGCTTGAGAACCTGAGTTCCAAGTTTCAGAAACAGGTGTGATCATGTGCATATCTGAACATTGATAATGAGAGTCAAATGTAGAAGGTTCTCTTGTATTTGCTGTCTAGAATGCTCTAGATATAGTGAGAAATATTATTGTAGAGGACTAAGACAGAGAATTGTAAAACAGGATTTTTTTTGTCTGACCTGTGTGTGCATATCCATGCACACCACAGACACTGCACATACATAAGCACATGCACACACATCACCAGGAAATATTTTTTATATTCTTCTTATGTGTTTCTTCTGATTCTTGTTTCTGACTTGAGGAAGTTTTGGTTTCTTTGTAGTTCGATAAGTGGTAGATTTTGGATTTAATACCAAACTATATTTAGTAGCTGTTCTAATCATTTATTCAGAGAAGTTGAACTGATAAATTAAACACTTATTAAATGGGGACAATTTACATAGTCTGTTATGATATGGCATGGCTGGCTTCTTCCTCATTGCATGGTCTGAGAACTGGTTAACTTATCAGTCTGTGACAGAGAATGCTGAAAGAGTTCCAAACTAGTGTTGAGTGTACAGAGGTTCCTAAAGTACCATTTGTCTGCAACACAAACACACACACACACACACACACACACACACACACACACACACACACAGACACATGTTCACACACAGATTTATATATATTTACTCACCTGTAAACACACACAACATGGACTGGATTCTATACTAATTCTGTTGGTCAAGATGTAGGTGGTGAGAATTTTCTCTAACCTAAATGTGAATAGAAGCAAGACTCAAAGCTATTGTTTGCACCTCCTGGCAGCCACTTCATACAACAAAGAAGCAGAATTAACAGATTTTTGTGAAGCAGACAGGAAGTAGTGTGACAATGAAACTTTCAACAATGGCCCAGTCAGCACATTCTGAGTGGCTTTGTGGCTTCAATATATATATGAAGTTCTGTAACTTCCTTTATTAGGAGGCAAAGAAGTAGTCATTTTAAGCTGAAAATCTCTACTTAGAAGATGAGAGATCTGAATGAGTAATAGACCATTTCTGTTCACAGCTGACTCTTGTCCCTGAGTGTTTAATTCAACTGCTACACAATGACCTTTTAAAACTATGAACAGTGGTACTATCTCTCTTTATGTTACCTGTGATTAACCCCTCAGTGGTGCCCTTGTGGACATAGAATAGAATAAAATAAAACTGGGCTGTTCTGAGCCTTCCTCATTTTAAAAGATTTCAGAACAAAATTTCAAACATCAATTTAGAACTTAGGTCTTATCCACCAAGGTTAGAGTGTGTCATCTGGGGATGGAAACAGGTGGAGATAGCAGGCAGCGATCGTAGAATGGAGCCTTGCCTGACCTCACAGCAAAAGATAGTTATGTACAATTGCAGATGCATTGAGATGGCAGAGTCCTCTGATAGCAGCAGAAATCACCCTGTATGGAAGGCTGGGAGCTTACTCACAACCATGCATAGAAGAGGCATCTTATCTTTCTCAGAAGTATGACATCACAAACATTACCTAGTCTTTCTTCTGTAAGTGATGCTTTCTCTCTGTTTCTCTCTGTAGCTTTCCCTCTCTATCCTTCTTTTTCTAATTAGCTGTCCTTCATCTAAAAATCCTACAATTTAATCTATATGGCACATCTCAAATTGAATGGTTGTGATTTCAAAATACATACTCATTTATTCTAAAAAATAAACTATTTATTTGTTTCATTTTAAGGTTAACTGACTAATCTATCTACCCTTATTTTTCTTTTTAATTTTTTATTAGATATTTTCTTTATTTGCATTCAAATGTTATCCCCTTTCCTATTTTCCCCTGCGAAAATCCTCTATCCCCTCCTCCCTTCAACTCCTCCCAAACACGCCCACTCCCATTCCTAGTCCTGGCATTCCCCTATACTGAGGCATAAAGCCTTCACAGAAACAAGGGCTTCTCCTCACATTGATGACCTACTAGGCCATCCTCTGCTGCATATATAGCTAGAGCCATAAGTTCCACCATGTGTTTTGTTTGATTGGTGTCTGCCCTATTTCTAATAATCTTGTTGTCTACCATCTTAGATCATCAATTCCATGATGTTCATATTTTATGGAAAATATACTATATATATTTTGATATCAGTATTTTTAAGTTTGAGGCACAAAGGGTCCATACTGCAATGCAACCTTTATCACCAGTTGTCCCTTGACATTCCCATTCTTGCAAACTGAAACCAATCAAACATCAAAGCCTTATTCTCTCTTTGAACATACTTCTGCAACTCATGCTCTATTTTATGTCTATATCATCATCACTATTTCATTCGCCCCTTCTGTCATTTGGGCACTAGGGTAAAACTCAAATATCAGGCTTGGCATGGTCCATTGATGGTCCCATTTTTATTCTAAAATGTATCATATAAAGGAAATCCTTCTGTGCTAGTATACCTGGTTTCAAAACTTTCCTTCACATTCATGCTTGCTGAGTCATATTGCAAAATGCATAACATGCCCATAATTCCTATGCTTATGTTGGAGGAAGGGCAGTCAGCAGATTTGAATCAAGTACCATGTGGTGAGTTCAGGCAAGTCCACTGTCTCCAAACGGTTTTCCATTTATTTCTATATGGATAATATATTTATTTCCATGATTTTGTTCTTAAAAATAATACAGTAATACAAACAAATGGATAAATAATCTGTGGCATATATACACATAGAAATTACTGAATTGTTTGCACTTCTATGATTGATTTCATAAAGAATGACAACTTATTCAACTCACCAAATGTATGCATACTGTCTTACTTTATTACCAAGGCTCAAAGACTTCTGTTTTCTCCACAATTGTCAAAACTTTTAAATTTTCTGTTTATTATTTGTTTCTATGATTTTGTTTTATTGAGAAGATTTTATTCAGAAGAAAGTCTTGAACTTTGTACAATGCTACTAGATTGAATTATTTCCAGTGCTGTTTATGTCCTGTGTTTCTTTATTGATGATCTGTCTAGATGTTATAGACGTTATTGGATGTAATGTTTTGATGCCCATTCTTTTTCTGTAGAAGTATTTAGCCTTTCATGGCTGCCAATATTTATATCCATATTTTGTAACCGATATAGCTTTGATAGCTTAAATATAGTTCATGACTCTTTTCAACTGTTATAGCTTCTTTATGAATTTATAGTTCTATTTTTAGTGCAAGACTTCCTTCTTTTATGTCCTGGTAGTTTTTGACATTGAACCTGGCAGATCTTTAGACAGTGCTCATGTTTCTATTCAGTTAATATTTACATTGAAAATGCTTTTAAGTCTTTTAATTTTTAAGGTATTTTGATCACCAGATGCTAGACTAGTCTTGTACAGAAAGCATACTTTAATTCTTTTTTACTTATATTCATTCTTCTCATATATTTTTAGACTAATTTGAATCATTGATATAGAAAGTCCTGATGGTTAAGAACTTGGTTTTATTTTATTATGTTCTCCATGTGTATCTTTAGCTTTGTTGTTTTCATTTTATTACTTATTTTAATTGAAAACATTTTATTTTTTATTTTATTTTTTATTTTTTTATTTTTTAATTAATTAATTCATTGATTAATTTTTTTTTTTTTTTTTTTTTTTTTGGTTTTCTAGACAGGGTTTCTCTGTGTAGACTTGGCTGTCCTGAAACTAACTTTGTAGATCAGGCTGGCCTTGAACTCAGAAATCAGCCTGTCTCTGCCTCCCAAGTGCTGGGATTAAAGGCAGGCGTGTGCCACCACAGCCCAACTGAAAACATTTTTTTCTTATTGATGTTTTTATTTCTTTAATTTCTGTCTCTCTGTCTCTGTCTCTCTTTGTCTCTTTGTCTCTTTGTCTGTCTGTCTGTCTGTCTGTCTCTCTCTCTCTCTCTCTCTCTCTCTCTGTGTGTGTGTGTGTGTGTGTGTGTGTGTGTGTGTGTGAATTAGACGCATGTTAGGTTAAATGAAAGTGACTTGTATGGAAATCAGAGGTCAACTTTTATTGTATACTAAAGCAGGATGAAAAGACTATAAGGAACAAGCCAGTAAACAGCATTCCTTCATGGTCCCATCTTTAGGTTCTAATACATATATTCCTGCTCTACTTGAGTTGTCCCAAATTCCCTCATGCATGTGAGAATTGTAAGGTAAAATAAAAACTTTCCTCTCCAAGTTGCTTTTGGTCATGATGACTTATCACAGCAATAGAAACTCTAAGATGTCAATTGAACTTAAATTATCATCCAACGGTTTATTTACATCCAGACATACTTACCCTATACTTGACTCTATTTTATCACATGTCATACTTTTGTAGATCTAGTAATATTTCACATAGATTTCAACTATGTTTAAGCACTTTCCTCAGATAACTATAGAAAATAAAATGTGGAGTAGTAAATAAAAAAGTATATAATCTGTTATCATAATTATCATATGTAAGTTTTAAAGAAAAATTTTATGGAATTTTAAGAAACTCATATTTTCCCATTATCATACTTTTTTCTATATGAACAGTGAGGCACAATGGATATCTTTAATTTCTAAAGACCAAATAGCCTCAAGTCAGGATTGGCTGATTAATTTCTTATTTTTATTTTCTGTATTGGTTTGTTTTTGTTGATTATACATAAAGTCACCTGAGAAGAGTGAGCCAAAATTGAAATAAATGTCAACATCAGATTGGCCTATAGTCAAGCCAATGGGGAATTTTCTAAATCAATAGCTAATGTAGAAAGGCCCAGGCAACTGTGTGATGTACCACTCTTTTATTTATTTATTTATTTATTTATTTATTTATTTATTTATTTATTTATTCATTCATTTATTTATTTATTTTTATATCTTATTTATTTTTAATTATTTTATTAGATATTTTCTTCATTTACATTTCAAATGCTATAAGTCCCCTATACCCACCCCCACCCTGATCCCATACCCACTCACTCCTACTTCTTGGTCCTGGCATTCACATGTATGGGGTATAGAAAATTTGCAAGACCAAGGAGCCTCTCTTCCAATTGATGGCTGACTAGGACATCTTCTGCTACATATGCAGCTAGAGACATTAGTTCATATTGTTGTTCCACCTAATGGGTTGCAGACCCCTTCAGCTCCTTGGATAACTTCTCTAGCTCCTCAATTGGGGACCCTGTGTTGCATCCTATAGACTACTGTGAGCATCCACTTCTGTATTTGCCAGGCACTGGCATAGCCTTACAGGGGACAGCTATATCAGGATTCTTTCAGCAAAATCTTGCTGGTATATGCAATAGTGTCTGTGTTTGGTGACTCAGTACAGAATTGACCCTCGGGAGTCTTTGGATGGTCCATCCTTTTTGTCTTAGCTCTAAATTTTGTCTCTGCAACTCCTTCCATGGGTATTTTATTCCCTATTTTAGGGAGGAATGAAGTATCATTTGTTGGTCTTCCTTTTTGATTTTCTTTGTTTTGGAAATTGTATCTTGGGTACTTTACGTTTCTGGGCTAATATCCACTTATCAGGGAGTGCATATCAAGTGATTAGGTTACCTCACTCAGGAAGATATCCTCCAGATAAATCCATTTGCCTAAGAATTTCATAAATTCATTGTTTTCAATAGCCGAGTAGTACTTCATTGTGTAAATGTATCACATTTTCTTTATTTAGATCTGTACTTTATTTTTTAATGGGGTTATTTGAATTTCTGGAGTCCAGCTTCCTGAGCACTTTGTGTATATTGGATATTAGTCCTCTATCAGACTTAGGATTGGCAAAAATTCTTTCCCAATCTATTGGTGACCTTTTTGTCTTCTTGACGTTATCTTTTTCGCTACAGAAGCTTTGCAATTTTATGAGGACCCATTAGTAGATACTTGATCTTATACCACAGACCATTGCTGTTCTGTTTAGGAATTGTTCCCCTGTGCCCATATCTTCAAGGCTTTAACCCACATTCTCCTCTATAAATTTCTGTGTCTCTGGTTTTTTGTGGAGGTCTTTGATCCACTTAGACTCGAGTTTTGTAAAAGGAGATAAGAATGGGTTAATTCTCATTCTTCTACATGATAACTGCCAGTTGTGCCAGCACCATTTGTTGAAAATGCTGTCTTTTCCCCACTGGATGGTTTTAGCTCCATTATCAAAGATTAAGTAACTATAGGTGTGTGGATTCATTTCTCAGTCTTCAATTTTGTTCCATTGATCTGTCTGTCACTGTACAAGCTCCATGCACTTTTTATCACAAATGCTCTGTAGTACAGCTTGAGGTCAGGCATGGTGATTTCCCCAGAATTTCTTTTATTGCTGAGAAGAGTTTTTGCTATCCTAGGTTTTTTGTTATTCCAGATGAATTTGCAAATTGCCATTTCTAACTCAGTGAAGAATTGAGTAGGAATTTTGATGGGGATTGCATTGAATCTGTAGATTGCATTTGGCAAGAGAACCATTTTGTCTATATTAATCCGGCCAATCCATGAGCATGGAAGATCTTTCCATCTTCTGAGATCTTCTTCAATTTCTTTCTTTAGAGACTTGACGATTTTGTCATACAGATCTTTTACTTCCTTAGTTAGAGTCACACCAAGNTATTTTATATTTTTTGTGACTATTGTGAAGGGTGTTGTTTCTTTAATTTCTTTCTCATCTTGTTTATCCTTTGTGTAGAGAAAGGCCACTGATTTGTTTGCGTTAATTTTATATCCAGCTACTCTACTGTAGCTGTTTATCAGGATTAGGGGTTCTCTGGTGGAATTATTATGGTCCCTTTTATATACTATCATATCATCTGCAAATAGTCATATTTTGACTTCTTCCTTTCCAATGTGTATCCTCTTGATCTCCTTTTGTTGTCGAATTGCTCTGGCTAGGACTTCAATTACTATATTGACTAGGTAGGGAGAAAATGGTCAGCCTTGGCTAGTCCCTGATTTTAGTGGGATTGCCTCCAGCTTCTTTCTATTTAATTTGATGTTGGCTACTGGTTTGCTATATATTGCTTTTATTATGTTTAAGTATGGGCCTTGAATTTCTGATCTTTCCATGACTTTTATCATGAAAGGGTGTGAATATTGTCAAATGCTTTTTCAGCATCTAACAAGATGTTCATGTGAATTTTGTCTTTGAGTTTCTTTATATAGTGGATTACATTAATGGATTTCCGTATATTAAACCATCCCTGAATCCCTGGGATTAAGCCTACTTGGTCATGATGGATGATTGATTTGATGTGTTCTTGGATTCAGTTAATGAGGATTTTAATGTGTATTTTAGAGTCAATATTCATAAGGGAATTTGGTCTGAAGTTCTCTTTTTTTGTTGGAACTTTGTGTGGTTTAGGTATCAGAGTAATTGTGGCTTCTATTTTGTGGAATAGTTTGAGGAGAGTTGGAATTAGGTCTTCTTTGAAAGTCTGATAAAACTCTGCACTAAACCTATCTTGTTCTGGACTTTTTTTTGTTGGGAGACTATTAATGACTGCTTCTATTTCCTTAGGGGAAATGAGACTGTTAAGATCGTTAATCTGACCCTGATTTGACTTTGGTACCTGGTATCTGTCTAGGAAGTTGTCCATTTCATCCAGGTTTTCCAGTTTTGTTTAGTATAGCCTTTGATAGTAGCATCTGATGTTTTGGATTTCCGCAGGATCTGTTGTTATGTCTCCTTTTTCATTTCTGATTTTCTTAATTATGGTATTGTCCCTGTTCCCTCTAGTTAGTCTGGCTAACAGTTTATCTATCTTGTTGATTTTTCAAAGAACCAGCTCTTGGTTTGGTTGATTCTTTGAATAGTTCTTTTTGTTTCCACTTGGCTGATTTCAGCCCTAAGTTTGATTATTTCCCGTTGTCTACTCCTCTTGGGTGAATTTGCTTTCTTTCATTCTAGAACTTCTAGATGTGCTGTTAAACTGCTAATATATTCTCTCTCTAGTTTCTTTTTGGCAGCACTCAGAGCTGAGTTTTCCTCTTAGGACTTCTTTCATTGTGCCCCATAAGTTTGGGTATGTTGTAACTTCATTTTCATAAAAATCTAAAAAGTCTTTAATTTATTTCTTTATTTCTTCCTTGACCAAGGTATCATTTAGTAGAGTGTTGTTCAGTTTCCNCNTGAATGTTGGCTTTCTATTATTTATGCTGTTATTGAAGATCAGTCTTAGTCCATGGTGATCTGTTAGGATACCTGAGATAATTTCATTATTTTTGTATCTGTTAAGGCCTGTTTTGTGAGACCGATTATATGGTCAATTTTGGAGGAGTTACCATGAGGTGCTGAAAAGAAGGTATATCCTTTTGGTTTAGGATAAAATATTCTGTAGATATCTGTTAAATCCCTTTGTTTCATAACTTNTGTTATTGTCCATGTGTCTCTGCTTAGTTTCTGTTTCCAGGACCTATCCATTGGTGAGAGTGGGGTGTTGAAGTCTCCCACTATTATTGTGTGAGTTGCAATGTGTGCTTTGACCTTACTAAAATTTCTTCAATGAATTGGCTGCCCTTTCATTTGGAGCATAGATATTTAGAATTGAGAGTTCATCTTGATGTTCCACTCTTACATAAGTAGTCTTAGTGTATAAAATAAAGAAAACTGAAAAGATCAGGCAAAGCAAACCAGCAGGCAGGTTTCCTCCATTATCTCTGATTCAGTTCCTGCCATTTGTCTTCTGCCTTCTTTTTCTTCATTATAAGTGTAACCCTTATAAATTAAAATTTATAAAGGGTGAAACCAAATAAATTCATTCCTACCCGTTTTCCTTTTTATGATGGTGTTCTATCAGAGTAATGTAAAGAAATGTAGGACAGAAATCAATACTAGGTTCTTAGGCAATTGCTGTGAAGACCAGTCCATGTTGATTTGGTGAGGACTATGGAAGATATTCAGAACTTTGGGCTGGAGAAGCCACTGAGTATCCAGGTTTTAATGTGGTACAGTTTTATGAGCATGAAAATTAGTACTAAAAGCAGTGATGATAGAGGCTTGGCTTATGACAGATCAGAAAAAAAACAAAGACTATGCCAGGGATATTTGTGTGTAATCTTCAATTCATAAACTAGGACTCTCATAAGCTTGGTTGAAGAGTCTGAAATTATTAGAAGAATTAAATCTCATTGAGGTATAATCTTTACATTTACTGAAAAAAATTAATGCTGGTTACCTGGACCTGAAAAAACAGCTGAAATTAAGAAGGAAGTATCATCACTGAGGAAAAATCTTCTGAGAGTATTTCCTCAGGGCCCATAGAAACCGTGTTCCACAGGGCCATGTGCTTTATTGGCATTCAACTTGAAAATATGAGAATTAACCAGATGTTCCTGATATGAAGACATGAAGGAGACATAGAGAACAACTGAGGCTTAGCAACATGTGACATGGGTGTAATAATTGAAAAGAGACCAGAATACCTCATTGTTTATAGTGCAGCATCAGTTGCAGTAGAAGCCCCAGCAGATTGAAGACTAGTACGTATGATGCCAAACAAGGACAGAGGAAACAGTGGCATGAGTTAGCCTGAACTTAAGAGATGAGGTGTGAGTGCTACAAAGGATAGAGCTATGGAGGTGGAGTTGTCTAGGCCTTTCAGTCTCAGAAGTTGATCAGCTGATCCTAGACGTCAAGTAGTAACCTTTTTATACTATTAAACTTCATTTTTCCTTTGATTTGATCATGACTTTGCCTGGGAAGAATATATTAAACTTTTGTTTGTTTAATAGGAAAATACGGTTGAGAAACATTAGACTTCTAAAGAGAATGGATATTTTAAGGGACAACTATTTAGTATTTTTAATTACTTAAAGACTGTGGGACTTATACTGTTATACTATATTGCATTATGATATTAATATCAACATGACATCTTGGTGACAAACAAGAAAGCCAAGTTTATGGCTTAATAATGACCTGTTTATGTTAACTACATTTGATAGAGGTTAATTGTATTGATTAGTGGTTTTGTCTGTTTTTGTTTTGTTGTTTTTCAATTTTACACAATGTCAAGCCATCTTTGAAAAATCTCTGAGAGTCACTTAATAAACCACACTGACACGGATCTTATTCAGACAAGGATGGTTTATTGAACACACACCCTAATATTGATCAGATCAGTGCCATACATATAAATTATCTGATACTACAAAATCAAACATTTCTTAGGGAAAGCTTATAAAGGAAAACACACAAAACCTACACTGTGCTCATACAAAGATGTAGGAAGACCTGTCTAGTGGAGTTAGCCAGCTTTGACTCAAGTCTATTAAGACATACAGTTCATATTGACCTTTAACTTGATGAGTCCTATGCAAAGCTTTGTGGAATTTCTTAAGATTAACAAACTTCGTATAGCATGTAACACGGTATGTGGTCATCATGACCTTGCTCTGAGTCAAGTTATATTTCCATGTCAATGACAGGCAGGCATTTATAGCAACAATATGAAATAGCTGGCAGGCGACAGAACCAAATGGCCACAGGTATTCTGGGAGTGGGGGGTGAGGCAGACCTCAGCACTGTAAATGAGATAATACCTCTATAAATTGGCCTGTAGGCAACCCTGAGCAGGTCATGTTTTAAATTGATGAGTAATATATATGTGTCGCATACTCTATGAGCAGTATGAGCACCCTGGCAAGTGGTTCTGAGGTATATAAGAAAGAAAACTATGAGAAGAAAGCTAGTAAATAGCATTCTTCAGTGTTGTCTGCTTCAGTTACTACCTCCAGGCTCCAGCTTTGATATTCTGTTTTGTGTTCCCCAACATGCTGAACAGTAAACCAAACAAACACTTTTTCTTCAAGTTGTCTTTAGTCATAATATTCCACACAGAGCTAGAGAAAGTACCCAAGGAGCTGAAGGGGTCTGTAACCCTGTAGGTGGAACAGCAATATGAACTAACCAGTACCCCTGAGCTCGTGCCTCTAGCTGCATATGTAGCAGAAGATGGCCTAATCAGCCATCATTGCGAAGAGAGGCCCCTTGGTCTTGCAAAGTTTATATGACCCAGCACAGGGGAAGGCAAGGGCCAAGTAGTGGGAGTGGGTGGGCAGGGGAGCAGGGGCGGGGGGGGAGGGTATAGGGAACTTTCAGGATAGCATTTGAAATGTAAATAAAGAAAATACTAATAATAAAAAAATGAAAAAAAAATATTCCTCACAGAAATAGAAAGCAAACCAATGGAGGGACCCATGGCCTCGTATGTAGCAGAGTGTGGCCTTATCTGGCATTAATGGGAGGAGAGGTCTTCAGTTCTGTGAAGGCTCAATGCCCAGTGTAAGGGAATGCCAGGGAGGGGAGGTGGGAGTGGGTGGGTGGGGAGGGAGCAACCTTGTGAAAGCAGGGAAGGGAGAATGGGATAGAGGATTTGCAGAGGGTAAACCAGGAAAGGGGACAACACCTGAAATGTAAATAAATAAAATATCCAAGAAAAAAGAAAGAAAGAAAGAAAGAAAGAAAGAAAGAAAGAAAGAAAGAAAAAAAGAAAGAAAGAAAGAAAGAAAGAAAGAAAGAAAGAAAGAAAGAAAGAAAGAAAGAAAGAAAGAAAGAAAGAAAGAAAGAAAGAAAACATACCAAGGTGTATTATCTTGCCTCATCTTGTCTTTTCTTTTGCTTTCCCTTTGGTCTAGGTCAATTTGTATCAACAGCTCACATAGGGAAGTTTTGTGAGTCAGTTTGAGTGTGGGAATAAAAAGATTCTGATTTGTTTCAAATATATTGAGGACCTTTGTATGTATTTCTTTTTATTTAGGCCTAAACTGTTCTATCTTGAGTAGTCTCTTTTAAGAGTAATATGGGAAAGGGCAATACTAACTAAGAGGTCACTTCTTAAAAGCTGGTACTGTAGGAAACACCAAGAGTACCCCAATACAAAAGAGAATTACAATGGGTAGGATACAAGATTTTGTTTTCACAGTTTTTGTAATAGGCTGTGACTCTATCAGTAACTGGGATGACTTTACCCTATTACTGTGTGGGGAAGATTAGGTTGACAAAGAAAGAGGAATTCAAGATATTTTCATTTTTCTCTCATTTGATTCCCATTCTTGTTCTTTTTATTTGGTTATTTTATTTGTTTACATTTTGAATGTTATCTCATTCCCTGTTTCCCCTCTGCAAACCCCCTATGCCCTCCCCCTCCTTACTTCTGTGAGGGTGCTTCCCCACTTACCCACCCACTCCCACCTCACTACCCTAGCATTCCCCTACACTCAGGCATTGAGCCTTCATAGGACCAAGAGCCACCCTCCCATTGATGCCAGATAAGGACATCCTCTGCTACATATGCAGCTGGAGCCATGTTTCCCTCCATGTGTACTCTTTTGTTGGTGGTTTATCCATTGGAAGCTCAGGGGGAAGAATGCAAGGGAAGGGAGTCTGGTTGACTGATATTGTTCTTCCTATGGGGTTGTAAACCCCTTTAGCTCCTTCAGTCCTTTCCCTAACTCCTCTATTGGGATCCCAGTGCTCAGTCTGATGGTTTTCTATGAGCATCTGCATCTCTATTGGTTAGGTTCTGCCAGAAACAATAGTGTCTAGGTTTGGTGTCTGTATATGGGGTTGACCCTGAAGTGAGGCAGTCTCTGGGTGGCCTTAACTTCAGTCTTTGCACCATTCATTGTCCTTGTATTTCCTTTAGACAGGAGCAATTCTGGATTAAAATTTTGGAGATGGGTGTGTGGCCCCATCCCTGAACAAGTGGGGCTGTACCTACCCTCTAAATATATTCTCTAATGGCTCTCCCTCCACTTTGTTAGGTATTTCAGTTAATGTCATCTCCGTTGGGTCCTGGAAGCCTCTTGCTTTACTGTCAACAGGATTTTCTGGTGGCTAATTCCAAATTTTCCCATCCCCCGTTGCTACACAACTCTATTCAATTTCCTTAACATCTGTACATCTCCCCCATCTCTTCCCATACTTTATTCTTTGATACTCCTCTGCCTGAAAATTATCAAAGATTTCTTAAAGAACTAAAGATATTTGTCCAACATATGTTGTCAGATATAGCAGACTAGCATTAGCAGGAGTTATTTCTTTGGATCTGAGACAAATTAGAACATCATTCTCGGGAGGATGACAGGGAAAAGAGTCATTCACACATTAATAACTTAGAAACAGAGACAGTAAAATAAAGAAAAGCTTCCAGGCCAAAATAATTTAAGACATGAACAATGATCTCCTCTCTTCAGCAAAAGGAGCCACACAGATTAAGCTATGCGTGAGGTTAACATTTTCATGAATGAATGACCTTTGATCCAATTATGAGCAGCTAAAAATAACAAAACATCAAATCATGCTTTCCCTTTCCTTCCTTTTATATTACTCTTCATGTCTTCCTCCCATTTTCCCTCCCTTTCTCTTTCTGACTTTTTCCTTTCCCCAAAATTCACTCATTTTTGCTGTTCTTTGCACACTTTTAGGAACTGTAATTAAAAACTCACTAATGAGAAAACACAGAATTAAAAAGAAACTGAAATATTTACAGTATAGACTAAAGGTGCAAATCAACATCTGTAAACATATTCACAAATATATTTTCATATGTTACAACAACTTATAAATGTGAACCAATTAGTAATAAAACTGTGTTCTTTTATAATCTCACCTTTCTATATTGTACATAAATAATACAACATTCTTATTAAATTATGTAATTTTGGCTTTATTAAATACTAGATATGAACAAATTTTAAAGTTAATTAATAGTGTATTTTAGAAGACCAAATTCAGATGTTTGAGGTAAATATTTCTGGGGCAGAGGAAATTGTCAAGGGAACCATCAAGCTTCAAGGCATTTTGAGGTTTACATCATCCTTCTGCAACTTTAATACAGAGTGTATCAACCTATATACCAAATATCAATCTCTAGGGATGCTAATTAATATGGCAAAAACTGTGTTTGTAATTAGCATGGGAGGCTGTTTTCAAGATTCTTCTTACATTGTCTCCTAACATACCAAAAGTCGGAGTCACATATTCAATAAGCAATTATATAAGGATACTATTGTAAACCTATTTAACCTAGAAGGACTTGCAATGACAGGCACTTTCCTTCCCATACAACCTTTAAAATATTTTTAGTGTTTTGTTTTTATAGGGTTGGTGGTGTATGCCAAGATATGCATTAAAGAAAAACTTGATGAAGTAGGGCTTCTTCATCAACAATATGGGTTGTCGGACCCTAGCTCAGGTTGTCAAGCTTAGTAGCAATTCTCTTTATCCACTGACCTATCATTTTGACCTCTTTTCAAATAGACATAACAGATGTTCATGGTGTGTGTTTGTGTGTGTGTGTGTGTGTGTGTGTTTGTGTGTGTCCATGCAGGTGCCAATTTGTGCATATGTGAATGAGCTAGAGGTTGATGATCTCTGTCTTCTTTATTCATTTGTTACCTGGCGATCTGAGGCAGCATCTTTAAATTTCAAGCTGACAAATCTAACAGATCTTTCTGACCACAGAGCCTCAGGCACATCTCCTTCTTCTGCCTTGCTGACACTCAGTTTCCAGATGACTGTCATATACCCATATTTGAAATGAGTGCTGGAGATCCAAACTGAGATCTTCAGGTTCACAAGACTAGCACTTTTCTGACTGATCCTTCTCTCTATTCCTAAGTGACAATATTGAATTGTATTATTGGACTCATCTGTCCAGCTTGATCATTATATGTACTTGACTATTTACTCTGCACAAAGCATGTTCACTTCTATCAATTCAAGGAAGGCTTCATGTTCTTGCTATGTCACTGAAGACCATTTCATTTCAGACACAAACTCCCTAATCTTATATTCAATTTATCACTCAAATGTGTTGCCCAGTGTATTATCATTACTTCTGATGCCTTATGGAGTCAATGGGACTCATAAGAATGCTACATCACTGAAAAGGCAATTATCGGTAATTACAGATACCTTAAAAACATAGAAAAAAGAAAATCTAATGGTGTAAGACCCTTTGTAATAGAATTCTTTTTTTCTCATACTCTTCTTTGGCAGCTATCCTGGACATAGTCTTGGTCTGTTAATGTAAAACTCACATATATTACTTTCTTAAATCCTAAGCCAGCCCCAGCCAGGAGACTTCCAGCCAAATAATAAGTGAACTACAGCCCAGGAGAATGCTGCAGTAAGAGCCTCTCATTGTTACGAATTATGAGCAGTAAGTGCACAGTTATTGGGTAAGACCTCACAGAACAAGGCTCTAGAGTATGCACAGGGATTTGAAGAAGCAAAAACCCTTCTCAAACCACTTTTAGGTATGCCTATTTTCTGGGGAGGTAATGTACATGTGTAAATATTTACACATATACAATTTTATTATATGTGTATCCAAGTGAGTGTCAGACATACCTATGTATAAACACGTAAACAAATTATGAGTTTGCTAATATCTGAAAGAATTTTTTCAATGTACATATAGCATATACGCATACACAGAGCACATATACAAGTGTGTAGCTGACTGATACATGTGCTTTTAGATGTTTTTGTTGCACATAGTTTATATTAAATTCTTGTTTATAAATGTATGTAAAATGAGTGTATATGACAGGTACATGTTTATGTGTGAGTGCAACATCTTGTAATGACATGTGTGGAGATCAGAGGAGGTTGTCATGTGTAAGTCATAACCTTCCACTTTGTTTGAAGCAGGCTTTATTGCTTTCACCATTATGTAGTCAAGGCTAGCTGGCCCACAAAGCTCCAAGGATTCTTTTATTTTGAATTTCTGCCATAGGAGAGGGCCCTGAAACCATAGATCCACCACAATTATACCGATGGTTTTATTGATTATTTTTTAATATGATGAGTGTTAAAACTGTTTGAATAAAACTGAATACTTGTATATTAATCCATGAGGTTTACAAAATAATGAAATTCTAGTACTGACATGATATCTCTAAGCAGAAAACCTCCTGTGGTGCCCATATTGTTCAGAGTGACTTCTTGTGTCTGATCTTTTCACAAGATTCGTCCTAACTCCCTGATCCTATGCAGCTCGTCTATATTCCGCATCTATATTCCGCAGTCCTTTAGTGCCACCGCTCATCTATATTCCGCAGTCCTTTAGTGCCACCACTGGCCATATAGTGTGCAATTTTGTCAGTATGTTTGTACTCTCATGATTCTATTTCCTTTCACTTTTCTCATTACTCACCCACGAAAGCTGAGCTGTTGATTGTCTTTGTAAATACCCACTAGTGTCACTAACCCAGTCGCTGAGACCCTACCCTCCACAGGCTGAACTGGAAACGTAATGGTTCTTTGGAAATTCAGTTGTAGTCAGTGTTTTGCTGAGGCAAACACATGAAGGAGTATTTTTCCGAAGTGGACACAGGTAAAATATTAAGACAGACTCATGAAAGAACATTTGGCTAAAGCAGAAATAAGTGAAAGGATATTCTGCCAAAGCAAGCACCAAAAGGGACATGGGATAAAGGATTCTTTGTTAATGACACACATACGTTTGTCATCCTTATATTGCATAGTTGATCTACATTTGTCTGGACTCCATATAGTGAAACACACCAAAAAATATTCTGGCAGAGTGCTACCGTTTCTTGCCACTTCCTCGGACTCAGGTTGATTTACAGAATGATTTCAACTGAAACAGACATACACACATGCTGAGGCAATATACATGTTGAGACATGACCTGTGGAGGACACATGATGTTTGCAGGGAATATAAAACAACTTGATAGACTGTTTTAGATGATGACCTTGGCTTGCCCATAGAGCGAGCTCTGCAACACTTATTGGTCTCAAATCATCCCTGATCTTCACTACACTGAGAGAGGCACAGTCAAGAACATTTCCTTCCATTCATTCTCTTTGGCTCATGTCTCTCCAGCTGACTTGAACAGGTAGTAAGGCTTGTCTGTCTCTGCTAGGTAGTGCCAAAGCTGCTGATCCCTGTTTGCTATCCCAACTCTACAGAACATCCCTGCTGATATATCTGTGAAATATTTCCAAGTGAATCGAGCTGCCACTGCTAACCTGTGAACTGAGTTAACAATTTCCAGACAAAACAAGACAGGATCTACTCCAAGGAAGCATTTCTAAACAAGTCTACATCCCCATACCATTTCATTTCTACCAGTTCTGGTGGGTTATGGGCTAACAGAGAGGTTAAAGCATTTACAATCCATCATTAAAATTAGGCTTAGAAAAGTAAAGTTACAATAGTCTCAACATTTACTTTCTTATTTTCCTCAAACATTTTTTTAAATTTGACTTCTACTACGAAGCATGCCCTGATTATCAAAGGGAAATCTTGTAGATAGCTTTATTCTAGACTCACTTTTTATATCATGGAGATTTGTGTTGTTGCCCCTGTTCCCCAAGAACTTAGGATAATGTCCAAATCATGGCAGTAACTCAATTCACACTTGTTGAAGAAATTAGAAAATCTTTTTTTATTACATATTTTTTTCATTTACATTTCAAATGCTATCCCCCAAGCCCCCTATAACCCTCCCTACCCTGCTCTCCAACCCATCCACTCCTGATTTCTGGCCCTGGCATTCCCCTGTACTGGGACATATGATCTTTTATCAAGAGCATCTTTTAAGATATGACAAGGCTGTTATATAATGCTGTAAAATTTATTTATTTATTTATTTATTTATTTATTATTTATTTATTTATTTTGCTTTGAGACCACATTCTTAGTCTCTGTCTGAAAACTTTATTTATATTCTAAACTCAGCACTCTTATTATCTCCCTCCAGAGCACACTCAGACATCCCTCACACAATGATAGATACTCAGGGTATGTAGATACCCCACCTAATCCCTGCTATATCTCATGCTTATTTTCTTAAAACTTTTCATACTTTAGTACATTGTGCTGACCTACCTGTGCCACCTCTAGACTAGAAACACCTTCACTACTAATTTTACCTCCGTTCTATTCCTCTGACCAGTGTTTAGAATTGTTTCTGCCTGCTTATCTACAGACTTAAAATGATATTTTTATGTAAAACAGCTCTCCTTTCAATCCTTCAGAAAAGAGAAACAGAAAAGGACCATTGTGATTTTCATTCATAGCCATAATTTATTGACACTGAATCACTTTATTATCATGAATAGAGAAATGTTTGGGAACAGAGCTCAATGAAATAGTTCTGATCTGCCATCACAAAATTCTTGAATTTAGGCTAGCACTGAATAAAAGAAAAAGAGTAGATAGACAAGTGAGTGAATAAACACACTTGCATGCACACACACACATAACACATATGAACAGATTCATAACTGTGTACACATACATATGCATATATGTATACATACATATACATATATATATATATATATATATATATATATATATATATATATATATGCATTCACACATATCCATATACATACCCATATATGCAAACACAAACACATTTACATGCCAGAAGCAACGTCTTTTTTTAGTTCAGGTTATACCTTTGTATCTTTATTGTAAATGTTGAATATGTATATACTTCATTGCTAGAAGCTACAAGTTTTTGTTTGCCTGTTGTTTTATTTTGTTTTGTTTTGTTCTATTTTCTAATGATAACAAAGAGCCCTGTGGTAACCAGCGTTATAAGAGCTCTGGGACACAGGTAAATATGTTTTTAACAGGACCTGTGTTCTGATCCCCAGGATTCATGAAAAAGCTGATATGGGAGCAGGGGCTAGAAACCTCATTGCTGGGATGGGACAAAGACTGGCAAATCCCTAGAGCTCATGGGCTGGCTAGCCTAGATGAACCAATGAAGTTCAGGTTATGTTGAGAGAAATGTCTCTAAAACCTAGGTATAAAAGATTGAGCAACACACTTAGAGTTGTTCTGTGGCTTTTTAAGATACATACATGCTTATACACACCTATCCATATGACATGCATGTATACAACACTCCCCCAATACACAGTTTTCATCTCACATTTTTTTCTCTAATTGTTACTTATCTTTTTATCCATTTGCAAAGTTTTTTTTTATTTTAAATTATGTGCATAGGTGTGTCTAGGTTTGGGTATGTCCATGTGAGTGAAGTTGACATGGGCTGCCATTAAAATGATTGAAGCTGGATATATGGTGACTCTCTTCAGTACTAGTAACTGAACTTTGATACTTTGAGCAGCAAGTGCTCTTTAGGGCTAAACTATATTTCTAGCTCTATTATCTCTTTTTTCTTTCTACCAATTTTCTTTTATAGGTCCTTTGTTCTTTCCCTACCACCAGTCCTATTCTCTCAGGCCATAGTTTTACTTATATGTAACCATCATCTCTTTTTAACAGTGGGTACTGCCTTTGTTATTCTGTAGGATGCACCAAGCTATTTTAAGCTAAGTGTGGAAAGATATTTTTGGGCCAGTTGGCCTTGGCTTTGGGCAAGTGGCTTAATGTCTATATCAATATAATTTTTTCAGAAACACAAAAAATTAATTGTCTTCTTCCCAGAAATAACACACTATGCAAATACTTAAAGAAGATCCAATACAGGCTGAACAGAGCTTGGTACTTAATATACAAAACTGGGAATATGCTTTTGACTCTTGGAACCTATGTACAAAGCCTGGAACAATGCAGAGTGTCTTTATTACCAGTGATGGTAGAAAAGGAAGTCCCTGGAACAAACTGAGCCTACCAAGCTAACTAAATCAATAATATCTAAATAAAGTGTAAGACCCTGTCTTAAAATAAGATGACAAGAGACTGAGTAAGTCACCCAATTTTGGCTTCTGGCCCCCACCTACACATGCACACACCAAAAAGACATTTAACTGGACAGCCCTCACTGTAAGCAACCATGTCTCAACCACAGTCATGGGTGGGATTCTGTACAATACACAGATGATGTTTATAGGTTAGATTCATTGGAATTTAGATTCATATTTAACAATAAGAAAGATGAGCATATGTCAAGGACAGATCATGAGAGGCTTTTGTGTATGAGGTCCTTTGCCATCAATATCCACTACCCACTAAGCATATGAAGAGGGTAATATTGTGCTTAGTTAAAAAGTCGGTGTTTCATTCTTTCAACAACATGAGCAGAATGAAGAGAATTGGGGTTACAAATTCTAGGTCTATTTCTAGGGATCTCCAAATCAGAGTTTGTCCAGCTATATTTTATTATCTCTTTTCAATCTTCACAATTACAGACTCCTGGACAGAGAATGAGATTCCTAAATTGAAATATATACCCAGGGATCACTGTTGGTACTTGATCTTATACGCTCAGGCTAAGTGACTTAGAGGAAAAGTAATACATGCCTTTAAAAGAGCTATAGAGTTTTCAGGTTTTCCAAATGTATTAAAAGATGTCTTTTAAAGTGTAATATATCAAGGGAAATCCTTATTACTTTGTTGTTTTTTTATCCACAACTTATTGCTGGATATAAATATCACTATACCTCAGGCAGTAAGTATAAATATATAGGTCAAATGGGTACTATTTGAGGTTATACATTCCTTAAGAGTCAGTAATACAAATATAAATATTGCAGTTTCAAATCATTCCATGCATGAATGCATATACTCATTTTTTTTCACACACCAAATCTGGATGTCCTACATCAGTTTTTGATACAACACAAAGACACATGCAAATAGTAATTAACAAGACAGAGAACTACAAATATTTTTCTGATGTTTAAACAACTTCTTTTTTTCTTTTTGAAATAGGATTACTTTGTGTAACTCTAGATGTTTTGGAAGAATTTGCGTAACTTAGGCTGTCCTTGAATTCACAGAGATCCACTGGATCTGCCTTTGCAGTGTAGGAATTAACATGGAATATGACTGTCTGCAACAAACTCAGTATTAAGCGAAAGGATATCAAGGTACACTATTATCACTTTGGATTAATAGAATTGAAAATTACAGAATTGGTTTGTACCAGTAAGAAAAAAAAATACATAAATCACAAACTCTGTAAAAATTAACTAGTGTGTTAAAAAAAAAATAGGAGTTAGAGAAGAGTCATAGTAGTGATGCGAATATACTGGCCTTATAGAGAAGCTGACTTCAATACCCAACACTGGGTTAAGATGGCTTAGGACAGCCTACACCTCCAATTCCAGACAATATAGTGACCTCTTCTATGCTCTGATAAAACTGCACTTACATTCACATACACATATATACACATAATTTAGATAAAAAACAAAAAACTTTAAAAAGTGATAACGAAGCAACATCTTCTAATATAGATATATTTCAAGAACCAAGCTGAGTTGAAATGTAATGGTAAGATATAATTTATTAAAAGCAGAAAACAAGAAATTTTATATTGTTAGTGTTTACTGTGAAGGGTGTCATTTCCCTAATTTCTTTCTCGGCCTGATTATTCTTTGAGTGTAGGAAAGCTACTGATTTGTTTGAGATTATTTTGTATCTGGTCACATTGCTAAAGTTGTTTATCAGGTTTCAGAGTTCTCTTGTGGAATTTTTGGGGTCATTTAAGTATATTATCATATCATCTGCAAATAGTTATATTGGGGCTTCCTTTCCAATTTGTATCCCTTTAACCTCTTTTATTTTCTAATTGCTCTAGCTACAAATTTAAGCACTATATTGAACAGATAGGGAAAGAGTGGGAAGCCTTCCTAGTCACTGATTTTTGTTGGGTTGCTTCAAATTTCTCTCCATTTAGTTTGATGTTGGCTACTAGTTTGCCATATATTGCTGTTACTATGATTAGTTATGGTTCGAACCACGCCTTCATCTCTGGGATTAAGCCTACTTAATCATGATGAATAAACTTTTTGATATGTTCTTGAATTTGGTTTTAAAGAATTTTATTATTTTTGCACTGATATTCATAAGGGAAATTGGTCTGAAGTTCTCTTTCTTTNTTGGATCTTTGTGTGGTTTTGTTATCAACTGTAGCTTCATAGAACGAATTGGGTAGTGTTTCTTCTGTTAATATTTTGTGGAATAGTTTGAAGAGTACTATTAGATCTTCTTGTTTCAGTTGAGACCTTTTTGTGACTGCTTATATGGTCAATTCTAGAGAAGGTACCTTGATATTCTGAGAAGAAGGTGTATTCATTTGTTTTAGGATGAAATGTTCTGTAGATATCGGTTACATCCATTTGGTCCACAAATTCTGTGCACTTTACTGTGTCTTTGTTTAGTTTCTGTTTCCATGATATATATGTTCATTGTTGAGAGTGCAATGTGTACTATGAGCTTTAGTAAACCTCCCTCTTATGAATGTGTGCGCCCTTTCATTTGAAGTATAGATATTGAGAGTTCTTCTTTGCATATTTTCCCTTGGTTGTTTCTGAAGTGTTCTTCTGTATCTTTTTTGATAACTTTTGTTGAAATTCCATTTTATTCAATATTAGAATGGCTACTCCAGCTTGTTTCTTGAGACCATTTGCTTGGAAAATTGTTTACCATCTCCAAACTCTGACGTAGTGTCTGTCTTTGACACTGAGGTTCGTTTCCTGTTTGCAGGAAAATGCTCAGTTCTGGTTATGTGTCTGTGTTAGTCTACATCTTTTTATTGGTTAAATGAGACCATTTATGTTAAGAGATATTAAGAGGTACTGATTGTTTCCTCCTGTTGTTTTTGTGGTTAGAGGTGGAATTATATTTTTGTGCTATCTTATTTTGGGTTTGTTGAAAGATTAATTTCTTGCTTTTTTAGAGTATAGTTTCCGTCCTTGGGTTGGAGTTTTTCATCTATTCTCCTTTGTAGGGCTGGAGTGTTGGAAAGATATTGTATAAATTTGGTTTTGTCGTGGAATATCTTGGTTTCTCCATTTATGGTAGGAAAGAGATTTGCTGGGTATAGTAGCCTGTGCTGGCATTTATGTTCTTTTAGGGTCTGGATGACATCTACCCAGGATCTTCTAGCTTTTACAATCTCTAGTAAGGAGTCTGGTGTAATTCTGCTAGGTTTGTCTTTGCACATTACATGACCTTTATCTCTAACTGCTTTTAATATTCTTCCTTTCTTTTGTGCATTTTATGTTTTGACTATTATGTGAAAATATGAATTTCTTTCCTTTTCCAATCTATTTGGAGTTTTGTAGGCTTCTTATAGGATTATGGGCATCTCTTTCTTTAGGTTAGTGCAGTTTCTTTTATAATTTTATTGAAGATACTTACTAGCCCTTTGTGTTAAAATCTTCACTCTCTTCTATACCTGTTATCCATTGATTTGGTCTTCTCCTTGTGTCCTAGATTTCCTGAATGCTTCGGGTCAGGAGCTTTTTGCATTTTGCAAGTTGTCTGACTGTTGTGTCAACGTTTTCTATGGTATTTTCTGTACCCGAGATTCTGTCTTCTATCTCTTGTATTCTGTCGTTGATGCTAACGTCTATGACTCCTGATCTTTTTTCTAAGTTTTCTATCTCCAGTGTTGTCTCCCTTTGTGATTGCTTTATTGTTTCTATTTCCATTTTTAGATAGTGAATGCTTTTGTTAATTCCTTCATCCGTATAGTTGTGTTTTCTATACTTGTGTTAATTCTTTAGGGGATTTTTTGTGTTTTCTCTTTAAGTGCTTCTTGCTGTTTATCTGTATTCTCCTGGATTTCCTTAAGGGAGTTATGTATTTCCTTCTTAGAGTCATTTATGATCATAATGAGACATGGTTTTTAAGTTAGAGTCTTGGTTTTCCAGTGTTTTGGGATATTCAGGGCTCACTGTGTTGGGAAAACTCAGTTCTGATCATGCCAATTAGCTTTGGTTTCTGTTGGTTAGCTTCTTGAGCTTGCCTCTCACCATCTGTTTATCTCTAGTGGTAGCTGGTCTTTCTGTCTCTGACTGTGGCTTGTCCCTCCTGCAAGCCTGTGTGTCAGAACTCCTGGGAGACAAGATCTCTCTAGGTGGAATTTGGGTATTAAGAACTGTGGCACAGAGTCAGTTCCAGGGTGCAGATGGAGACTTAATGTATTGTGTCTACTGCTTTTCCTTAGTTCCTGTGTCCTGATGTCTCTGGGACAGTCCCTCTTGAGCCAGGAATTTGAGCAGAAGGCATGGCCTTTCTTGTGCTCATAGGTATGTCAGCATTCCTAGATCAGCTCTATCCGAGCAGTATTTTGGTGTGGAGTCCTGTAGCACAGGATCAGCTCTAGTCACAGATGGAAACTGGATAGAACCTTTCCTGAGCTGATCCTTGGCTCCTGTCAATTAAGGGCTCCAGATGGGTCCCTCTGAGCAGAAGTGGTGGACTTACCCTTGATTATAGGCATGTTAACATTCCTATGAGCCCAGCTCTCTCTCAGCAGTATTTGGATATGGAGAGCTGTGGCACATGATCTGTTCTCGGTGCAGGCCAAGAGTTGCAGTTCTTAATTCTCAAAATTTTGTGCAATCGTTGGATGCTTGTGTTAATGTTGGAATGTATATGCATAAGTTTACCCACTTATATCTCTTTAGAAGCAATATTCACATTATAGTGATGCAATGTATATAAATAATATAACCATGTTCTTGAAAATGTCAGCTCTTATTAATTGCAAGAGGTAGAACACAACCAGACATAGTATTCATATTCTCTCTAAGGGTTTTCAACCTGACATTAATATCTCAGAATGTTTCTAAAGAACAAACCTATATAACATATTATTATGAAAAATTTATGTCTATAGTGTTCTATCAATGCTAGCCAGGAGGTACACCTTGCCTAAATCCTGTCCTACTCTATAAAAAGTCTCTCTCTCTCTCTCTCTCTCTCTCTCTCTCTCTCTTGTTTTGCATGTAAAACAAATATGTTTCATCCTGCTCTATTAGACACATCATAGATTTATCTGTAGAACAAGATTATGAATATGAGTGCAGTTCCTGAAATACGTGGTATCCTAAGAAATACTTCCACAATTCTTGTTAAGAGCACTAAGTACAACTATCTGCACTCATGATTCACTCTGTTTTTCATGAGTTTTGTGTGTAAAATAAGT
>NW_018393455.1:141429-144810 GCF_900095145.1 Mus pahari
GAGAGAGAGAGAGAAAGGAATATACATATTCCTTTCTCATTCATTCATTCTTTCATTGTTATCTTGTTATGTCTCTTTCTGACATACTCATACACACATATATTCATTCATATATATATATATATATATATATACATGAATATAATATTAAACATTGTAAGTTCTCAGAGAAAATATTTCTTTCTTTAAAATTTTTTCACATTGTATGTGTGCATGTTGGTTTTTGTGGGAGTCTACCTCCATACTTGAGTGAAGGTCAGAGGATGACTTGAAGGTATCCATTTTCCCCTTCCACCCTGTGAATTGTGTTGAACAAATGAAAATTGGCAGGCATAGGGGAAAACATCTTCACCCATTGACACATCTTGCTTGCCATTGAAAGTTCTAATTTTCCAATATAAAACAGATGAAACTCGAATGTTAATGGACCGTCATAGGTAAACTTTGTCTAATTTATTGCAAAGTTATATAGGAATAACAGACAAGTAATAAGGTAGACAAAAAGCATTAAGGTAGAAAAACAGTCTCATACTTATACCATATTCACATTATGAAACAAAATGCAACCTATTATATCCCTAATCCAGAATAAAATGAAATATATATATATATATATATATATATATATATATATATATGAAATATATATTTATATATGTATATAAATGAAATTTGGAGAAATTAAATCTCTGTATGTATATGTGTGTATGTGTGTGTGTATATGTGTGTGTGTGTGTATTCATGAATATGCTTTCCCAACCGGAGGAGACCAGAGGACCACCTCGTAAAGTCAATTTCTTCCTTCTACCCTGTAATTTCTGAGCATGAACTCAGGTATTAAGTTTGGTTGCATATACCATTACGTGCTGATGGGCCAATCTATCACAAAAACAACTGACACTTCATTATATTGTTCCATACTCAATTGAAACAAGCATAGGACAAAGAGAAAAACAGAAGATCTTTGTATTGGCTCATTACACAGGGTGGAGGATGGGGGAACAAAACCAAACCAAAAATCACTTTATATCTGAATTTAAATAGAAAGTAATCATAGAAAACTTGAGAATTTTCATAAGAAGAATATTGAGTAAGCTTCCATTTAAAAATAAAATTGAATTGTAATATGACACTATCACTCATATTGCAAATTTTTTTCTTAAAATAATTGTCATCTGACAAAAATAACTTGAAAATTATTAGCTTTGAGAGAAAAAACAAAAAAAAAGAAAAAGGTCCCTGTTGATGCCTCTAAAAACAGGAGGTATGGGGGTAGATGGAGTAGGAGGAACTGCAAATTTGCTAATTTACACATCTTCTGTGAGGGGGAGTGAATTAGTACTGTGCCATTTCTGTAGCTGATAAATCAAGAAACACAATTTATTTTTTTCATCAATATAGCATAACTATCTTCATTTTGGAAAAAAATGAGTAATTTGATTACAGTCTTCAAATTCTTTTAAAAATACCATGAAGTGGGCTATAGAGATTGCTAGGATTGTAAAGTGCTTGCTGTGTAAGCATGAGGCCTTGAACATCAATCATACAACTTCTCAGAACTGATACAAAAGGGTGAATAAAGCAATGAACAATTAAGATATTGAAACAAAGGGTCACTTAGTAAAAGGCGTTTTAGACCACCCTAGAAAAATCAATGAGCTTTAAGCTGAGTGGAGATGCTACCTCAAAAAATAAAGTCTGTCAAACATTGATATCAGAATTTCTGATAGGTTATCCTAATCCACTCTCTCATTCCTCTGACAAACAATCACTCCACCTATCACCATGGCCATCCACAGAATCACATGGTATATTACCAGGAACTGTAAGATAACCTGTAAAACCAAATATAATTTACAGAAACTCCTGAAACCCACTGGCTAGTATATTCTAAACCTTTTGAAGGTTTGCTACTATGCTTAGAAGTTATACCTATAACTACCCAAGCAAAGACAATGTCTAACACCTCTCTTGCACACAAATATAGTCATCTACACAATGGAATACAAATCAGCTATGAAAAACATGGACATCATGAATTTAACAGGTAGACAAATGGAACTAGAAAAATATCATCCTGACTGAAGCAACCAGAATCAAAAGGGCATGCATGCTATGGACTCACTGATAGTGGATGGTAACCATAAATTACAATATTTTCATGAAATACCCTCCAAAACCTAAAGAAGCTAAACAAGAACAAAGGCCCAAATGAGCATGCTAAAATACTGCTAAGAAGGAGGAACAAAATAGTCATGGAGGCAGAATATTATATATTATATATTTATTTTCAGACATAGAGAGTTTACCATACCCTTTAGTAATATAGAGGAAAAGATTCAAGAGCAGGTAGATTAAAAACCAATATACAAAACACAAATACAGGGTTAATAAATATCATTTCCCAATCTATAGGTTGCTGTTTTGTGTGTTGTCACTCTCCTTTGCCTTATGTGACATTAGTGGAAATATCCATCAAAGGAGAAAGAGAATCTGTAGAGACCATGTCCAGAGGTTAACTATGGTCCTCGTTGATTGATGGGGCCACTCAATCATCTCAAAAATATTAACCCAGAATTACTCTTGTCTAAAGAAAATGCAGGGACCAAGAGTGGAGCAGAGGCTGATGGGAAGGCCATCTAGAGACTGCCCCACCTAGGGATCGATCCCATCTGCAGACACCAAACCCAGATACTACTGCTAATGACAAGAAGTTCTTGGTGACAGGTGCCTCAAAAGGCTGTCCCCTGTGATGCTATGGCAGAACCTGACCATTACAGATGGATGCAGATACTCACAGCAAACCATCAGACTAAGGGTGGGGACCCCAATCGAGGATTTAGGGTAAGTACTGAAGGAGCTGAACTGGATTGCAACCCTATAGGAGGAACAATGATATCAACAAACCAGACTACCCAGAGCTCCCAGAGACTAAATTATCAACTAGAGAGTCCACATGGAGGTACACATGGCTATAGCTACATATGTACCAGAGCATTGCCTTATCTGGTATCAGTGGGAGGAGAGCCCCTAGGTCCTGTGGAGGCTTGATGGATGCCTAAGCATAGGGGAAAGCTAGGGTGGTGAGGCAGGAGAGGGTGGGTGGGTGAGGGAGCTCCTGCATAGGAACAAGGTGGAAGGAGGATGATACGGGGGTTTATGGAGGAAAAACTAGGAAGACGGCTAACTTTTGAAATGTAAATAAGTAAAATAACACACACACACACACACACACATGCAAAAATAAAACAAACCAAAAATGCAAAAGTAAAATCTGACCTAGCTGAAGATATGCATGTCCCATATTTCTTTCTTTAATTATGTTATTAGATATTTTCTTAATTTAAATTTCAAATGCTATCTCGAATGTCCCCTATACCC
>NW_018393455.1:146255-147228 GCF_900095145.1 Mus pahari
TCAGATTTAGAATTGGTAAAAATCCTTTCCCAATCTGTTGGTGGCCTTTTTGTCCTGTTGACAGTGTCTTTTGCCTTACAGAAGCTTTGCAATTTTATGAGGTCCCATCTCTCAATTCTTCATTTTACAGCACACGCCATTGCTCTTCTGTAAGGGAATTTTTTCCCTGTGCCTATATCTTCGAGGTTTTTCCCCACTTTCTCCTCTATCAATTCCAGTGTCTCTGGTTTTATGTGGAGGTCTTTGATCCACTTACACTTGAGCTTTGTACAAGNAGATAAGAATGGGTCAATTCTCATTCTTCTACATGATAACAGCCAGTTGTGCTAGTACCATTTGTTGAAAATGTTATCATTTTTACACTGGACAGTTTTAGCTCCCTTGTCAAAGATCAAGTGACCATAGGTGTGTGGGCTCATTCCTGGGTCATCAATTGTATTCCATTCGTCTACATGTCTGTTGCTGTACCAGTACCATGTAGTTTTTATCACAATTGCTCTGTAGTACCGTTTAAGGTCAGGAATGGTGATTCCACCAGAGCTTTTTTTACTGTTGAGAATGTTTTTTGCTATCCTAGGTTTTTTATTATTCCAGAAGAATTTGCAAATTGCCCTTTCTAACTCGGTGAAGAATTGGGTTCGAATTTTGATGGGGATTGCATTGAATCTGTAGATTGCTTTTAGCAGGATGGCCATTTTGACTATGTTAATCCTGCCAATCCATGAGCATGGGAGAGATTTCCAACATCTGAGATCTTCAATTTCTTTCTTCAGAGACTTGAAGTTCTTATCATCCAGATCTTTCACTTCCTTAGTTAAAGTCACACCAATGCATTTTATGCTATTTGTGACTATTGTGAATGGTGTTGCTTCCTGAATTTATTTCTTAGCCCATTTATCCTTTGTGTAGAGGAAGGATATTGATTTATTTGAGTTAATTTTATATCCAGATACTCCACTGAAGCTGTTTATCA
>NW_018393456.1:0-3145 GCF_900095145.1 Mus pahari
CCCTATAAGACAAAGTCCTCTGCAGGCATCTGCCAGTAGAGTCCAGCACTGGCCCTTGCAGCCACACCCACTCATTTCCATGTGCAGAGCCACACACACACACACACACACACACACACACACACCACACACACACACACACTCACACAGACCTGTTGGCACCAGCTATCTTTTATCCACTTTGCCTCTCTGAGGTGGCCTGGCCTGGTCTGCATGTCTTCTCCCTCTAGGATGGCCCTTCCCTCTCTGCTAATCTGGGGACACTAATATTCAGCATGAGGATGTCTGCCTTGCATCTGTTGGCTGCTGCTCCCTTCTGAGTCATGCTAGAGCTAAATCCCTCCATCACAGCTCCTTCTGCCCTGTGCTTGTGCTGCACCTCAGCAGGGTGTCTTCAGGAATCCTTCCAAGTCTTTGGTGTCTTCCTTAAACTGGTCTGTGGAGGGAGAGCAATCATCAGCCCTTCGAAAATGTTGGTTCTGCAGAGGAAGTGGGAGATGAAGTGACACCCAAGGACAAATGTGATTCCTAGACCATGTTTTTTCCCATGGGCTGTTGTTTCCCACAGGCATGGAACATTGTTTGGAGTGTGCAAGGCTGTGATTGGGTCAGAGGGTGAGCCTGGTGTTCTCAGAGCCATGCTATGCTGGCCCTAATCCGCAGATCTGCTCAGATCTCCCCCCAACCCCCCAGCTTCCTGGAGCCCTGGCTACTATCTCTCCAGAACCCCTGCTGGAGTAACCCTGACATCTTGAGCTCGGACTGAGGGGGACTGGAACAGACATCCACGTGGAGCTTCCAGGCTCCATATGCCCCTGGCTCTGCCCACCACATCTTGTCTTCCACTACCCTAGGGTTCTGCAACTGTTTCTTTGTTACACACACACACACACACACACACACACACACACACACACACACACGCTGAGAATCCTCAGGGTAAAAGTCTGTGAGGTCCCTCTTCAGGGAGCAGCCCTTATTGGGTGTTAGGTACAGACCACATGCTTTGAGCCTCAAAATCTCTCATACTTCCCATCCGCAGCATCCACACTCAAAGACTGCACATAACTGAGCCCTTGGCTCAGATCTCTAAGCTAAGATCAAGGTCATGACTGAGCTCTTGTCGGGGGCTTTCGCTCACTGCCTAAGACATGGGGTGGACAGAATGTGGGGCCACAGAGCTGCATCACCAGACTGTCTTCTCAGTCTGTCACCCGGGCTCTTCACAGCTCCAGGAGTGTCACAACTCTAAGGCCAGCAGGAGCATTTCCATGGAGTTTTAGGGAATGTGATCTTGAGGATGACTGTTCCACCATCCTGGTCATCATGAGTGAGCCTCATCAAAGGTACCTTACCCCTGGCTGGGTCAGGGAGGCATGTCACCTCAACCCCTACCCCATCCCAGGAAGCCAGTGTCCTCTGTAAGAGGGATGGTAGCTGTAGAATCAGAGGCTCAGATGGGATGTGGCTGGGCTTCAGGGGTAGGGAGAGAGAAGCAGAACTTTCTGCAGCCAATGGGATTGGATGCTTCATACTCAGGGTTTAGGAAGCTCCCAGGGAGAATGTTTTCTATGTTTCCTCGTGCTTTTAAGCTATGCTTTACGTGCAAAGTTTTGTCTTGTTCTGTTTAGCCCTTTCTGGGGGCCTGAGATAGCGATGTGGCTTAGAGCAGAGAAAGCCAGCTTGGGTCGTATACCACGGGCCTTAAGGCTGGCCAAGAGGCCTCGGCGGTTTCATACTTTTGTCCCAAACCCAGACCCCTCTGACAACACCCAATCAATTGGTCTTAGGAAACTTCAGGGTGCAGGGGCACCACCACCCCGTGGATATCAGTCTGAGGGTCTACCTCCTTCTGCTATGGGGAGGTGAGTCTTGCAGGAGACCAGGACACCACTGTTCATGACCTCATGACTAGACCTCAGAGGTGGGTGTGAAATTTTGCTGGGACTTTGAATCCCCAGGGCTGTGCTGCCATTACTGATGCCTGATCTTAGTGGTCAACTCTCCTGGGAGTGACAGTCTTTTTATTACTTTACGTGGCCGGGCCTCAGTAAATCCCAGTGGATGTCTGGATGGGTAGCCATTGGCACAGTCTCTGTCCATGTAAGAGTCTGAAGCCTGGGGCTTGACCCCACCCTGCTTGGTATCAGATTCACATGAAACTACTGGTTTAAATGTTATCAAATACCTACCAATTTTAAATCCTATTTCTCCCTCTTATACTTTGAAGCCAAGAAGTTTAGCTTGCCTTTACTTTTGAGGCCTCAGAGTTAGCAAGATCAATGGCTCTACTGATCACAATAGTTTGGGACTATTTGCCCTAGGATGCCAGCATGTGTCTTCCTGGGGTTCAAGAACCCAGTAGCATGGAGGTGACTCCCTCAGGAACTCTCCCATCTAGACTCCTGCCTTGCTTCTGTCAGGCAGCTCTTCTCCAGCAGCTCGGTCTCTGCTGCAGGTTTCCACGTTGCCTTTTGCAAGCATTTGAACCCATGGTGAGCCTGGCTGGCATTGAGTATATCTAAGATTAGATCTCAACCCCCATCCACACAGCATCATTAAGCTGTCATTAATGCTGCAGCTTCCTTGATCACATCCTAGTGGGTGCTAGACTAAGTGCTAAGGTTTCATAGGAATCTATGACCTGTGGGTTAAACAGTGGCCCCAGTCCACCCTAGGGCTCAGCATATTTGGACTATGAGAAGCCATGGGAACCCACTCAGGGTGTGGGGAAACACAGTCTGAGGTCCCCAGGGACCTGCTACAGATGGCTCATGGGTCCCCAGTCCTGTACGGAAATCAGGTTCTCATACTCCTGAGCACCCCAGACATCACTGAATGCCGCCAAAGAGCTGAGAATAGAGTGGGGGCCTGGGGGCTGGATCTAGCCTGGGACCAAAAGAGAAAAGAGGGGCACAGGGCTCTGGCTGGGTCCAGTGAGGATGAGCAAGTCCTTGGTTATGAGTTGGTTTTTTTTTTAGCATAGAATGGAGCTTATTTAGGGCATGGGGAGGGGAGTTAAGAGGGTAGCAGAGGAAGAGAAANGCAGACAGGAGGAGAAAGTAGAGACATAGAGGTTGGCCATGCTCACATGGAGAGAGAGGGGAAGGGAGTGAGAGAGAGGGGCCACAAGGGGCAAGAGAGA
>NW_018393457.1:0-5348 GCF_900095145.1 Mus pahari
GTATTCTAAGTTTCTGGGCTAATATCCGCTTATCAGTGAGTGCATATCTAGTGACTTTTTTTGTGATTGGGTTACCTCACTAAGGATATGTGGATAATAATAATAATAATAATGTGATTGGGTTACCTCACTAAGGATATGTGGATAATAATAATAATAATAATAATGTTGTGGATAGCCTTGGGGCTAAATATATTTGATATTAATTCTGCTCTCCTGTGAGTGGTTGTAAACAAGGAATGAGTCAGCACTCAGGTGATTTCCTGTAAACTTGCTTCCCACCTTAATTTATAAAATAAAGATGAGCTGATGGGTAGAGTAAAGGGAAGGTGGAGAGGAGGGTGAGGGGCAGAGAAGGAGAAAATGGGAGAAGGGGAGGACACAAAGGAGGAAGAAGGAGAAAAGCAGAGCAGAAGCACATGGCCTGGAGAAAATGCAAGTCCTAAGGGGACTCCTAACCTGTGGAAGATGGTGTAAAGGTAGATCTGCCCAATCTAGGCGCACAGAATGTAATCATATTAACAGTGTTGTGTTTGCCTTGCTGGGACATATTTGGGAGGAGATTTACTGCAACACTGCACAGTGCAGTATGCAATGGGAATGTGAATATGACTTTATTTAGAGTGCTGGATTGTAGTGACCATGAGAATGTGTGTTTCTTTAGAGTGCAGGATAGCTGAGGGCATGGGAATGTGTGTTTCTGTAGAGCATTAAGGCAGCGGACATTTTGAAAGTGTGTTTCTGTATAGTGCAGTATGCAGCTGGAATGTGAATGTATTTTTTTTTCTGTAGAGTGCTGTGATGGCAGTAGGCCTGTGTATGTGTGTTTCTGTAGAGTGCATTATACAGTTGGCAAGTGAATGTGTGTTTCTGCACAGAGCATTGATAGCATCAGGCATGCAAATGTGTGTTACTGTAGAGTGCATTATGCAGTGGGCATGTTTATGTGTGTTTCTGTACAGTGCAGTATGGAGTGGGCATGTGAATGTTTGTTTCTGTAGAATGCATTAAGAGCTGGGGGAACTGAATGTGTGTTTCTTTAGAGTACAGGATAGCAGTTGGCATGTGAGTGTATGTTTTTGTACAGCTGCTTGTGGACGTTGTACATCGTGGTGCGGAGCCTAGTGCGCACCACGATGTACAACGTCCACAAGCAGTGGACCTCTCTGGATGGTCCATCCTTTGGTCTTAGCTCCAAACTTTGTCGCTGCAACTAATTCCATGGGTATTTTATTCCCTATTTTAGGGATTAATGAAGAATCCATGTGTTGGTCTTCCTTCTTCTTGATTTTCTTATGTTTTAGAGATTGTATCTTGGGTATTCTAGGTTAATGAAAGCATTCCTAAGAGGAAAACTCATAGCTCTGAATGCCACCCAAAAGAATCTAGATAGAGCACACACTAGCAGCTTGACAGCACACCTAAAAGCTCTAGAACACATGGAAGCAAATTTACACAAGAGGAGTAGATGGCAGGAAATAATCAAAATCATGGCTGAAATCAACCAAGTAGAAACAAAAAAGAAAAAAAAACTAAAGAAAGAATAAACCAAAACAGGAGCTGGATTTTGAGAAAATCTACAAGATATACACTTAGCCAGACTAACTAGAGGGCACAGGGACAGTATCCTAATTAACAAAACCAGAAATGAAAGGGAGAATGCGTCTTTACAGTGCATTATGCATTGGGCATGTGAATGTGTGTTTCTGTAGAGTTCAGGATAGCAGTGAGAATGTGCATGTGTATTTCTTTAGAGTGCAAAATAGTAGTGGGCATGGGAATATGTATTTAGTAGAGTGCAGGATAGCAGAGGGCATGGAAAAGTGTGTTTCTGTAGAATGCAATATTACAGAAGGCATCGTAAAGTGTGTTTCTATACAGTGCAGAATGGAAGTGGACATGATGTTGTGTGTGTTTTTTAAAGTGTAGGATGTTTTGGCATTTGAATATATGTTTCTGCAGAGGGCAGTTTGGCAATGGGCATTTGAATGTGTGGTACTGTAGAGTGCAGTGATGCCAGTTGGCATGTGATTGTGTTTTTCTGTAGATTGCAGGATCGCAGGGTGCATGTGAATATGATTTGGTACTCTGCAGTATGCAGTATGCCAGTGTGGTTTTTTGTACAGTGAAGTATGCATTGGGCATGTGAATGTGTGTTTCTATGGAGTGCAGAATAGCTGTGGACATGGGAATGTGTGATTTTGTAGAGTGCAGTGTGCAGTGGGCATGTCAATGTGGTTTTTGTGGAGTACAGTGATGGCACTGGGCATGTGAATGTGTGTTTCTGTAGAGTGCAGAATGACAGTGAGAATGGTGATGTTATGTGTGTTTCTGTAGAGTTTAGGATGTTTTTTTGACATGTGAATATGTGTTTCTGTAAAGTGCAGTGTGGCGGTGGGCATTTGAATGTGTGTTACTGTGGGAACTAAAAGGGGGTAGGGGAAGGAGGGAGAGAGAGGATGGCCCGTGTCCAGCCAGAGTTCCTCCTATTGTCTGGGCAGGCAGACACAGGAGTGCCTCCAGATGCTTTCTACTCAGCCCCAGGTGTGCATCTAAGGCACTGACCCCACTAGGAGGGGGGTTAAACCAGAGAGCCCAGGGGCAACACCCTACAGCACAAGGGTTATGGAAGAGAGGGCAGAGGGATGTGGGGAAAGAGGGGGAGGGAAAGAGCCCAGGTCAGACCAGAGTTCCTTTGCTCTGGGCAGGTGGACATGGGAGGGCTGCCGAATGCTTTCCACTGGGCCCTGGGTGGGCATCTAAAGCACTGACCCCACTCAACAGAGAGTGGTCAAGGGGCAGCCTCCAAAACCAAGGGGAACCTGGGTGACACCCTGTGCCACCTGTTTATGGGAGAGAGGTTTCTACACAGGCAAGAGATGAGCAGAGACAGTCTATGGTTTTAGAGCTTTATTATAGAAATGCAGGGGGAAAGAGAGAAGGTAGAAAGAGAGAGAGAGAGAGAGGGACCGGCCATGGCCAAGAGGAGACACGTGGGAAAGGGAGAAAGAGAAAAAAGGCTAGAGAGTAAGAGCATGAGAGAGGAACAGAGTGAAAGGAGAGAGGAGAGTAAGAGCAAGAGAGTGAGAGAGGGAGGATGGGCTAAACAGCCCCTCTTATAGTGGGCTGCTTTCTTACTGTTGCTAGATAACTAGAAGGAGTTTAGCCTGAAAGTCAGAAGCTTGGGACGTTGCCTATGTGACTACTAACCATTCTTCTCTTGTGGGGGTTGAGGGGGTAGTAACTTTGACAGGAGCCAGGGTTCCAGGAGACATGAGAGAACTCCTTCTGTCCCATGTAGGTAAATTATCACCACCGGGTCCTATGGTTCAGACCTCAGCTCGACTGGAAACCAGACTGTATAGCCCAATGCCCCATATGTTGATGTGGAGTTCAATGATGTCAGTTTTCATGTGATTGTGTTTTTCTGTAGAGTAAAGGATGGCAGGGGGCATGTGAATGTGTGTTTCTTTAGATTGCAGGATAGCAGTGGTAATTGGAAAATGTGTTTCTGTAGAGATTACTATAGTGGTGTGTATGTGAATGTGTTTGTTGTTTGTTTGTTTGTTTTTTGTTTTTTGTTTGTAGAATTCAGTGATGCCAATAGGGATGTGAATGTGTTTTTGTGTAGAGTGCAGTATGCAGTGTGCCTTTGACAATGAGTTTCTTTACAGTGCACAATGAAGTTGGTATGTGTAGGTGTGGATTATTAGACTGCTGGATAGTAGTGAGCATGTGAATGTATGTTTCTTTAGAGAGCTGTGGGAAGGGAAAGTGTGTTTGTGTGTACAATATTATAGCAATGTGCATGTGTATGTGATTTTTTTGTATAGTACAGTAATGATAGTAGGGAGGTGAATGTGTTTTTCTGTACAGTACAGTATGCATTGGGCATGTGAATGTTTGTTTCTGTACAACCCAGTATGTAGTGTGCCTGTGAATGTGTGTTTCTGTACAGTGTACTATGCAGTGGCATGTGCATATGTGATTCTGTTGAGTACTTGATAGCAGTGAGCATGTGAATTTGTGTTTCTTCAGAGTTCAGGATAGCAGTTGGCAAAGGAATGTGTGTTTCTGTACAGAGAAAGACATAAGTGGGCATTTGAATGTGTGTTTCTGTAGAGTGCAATATGCAGTGGGCATGTGAATATGTGTTTCTGTAGAGTAAACTATGCAGTTGTCATGTGAATGTCCGTTTATGTACAGTGCTTTTATCGTGTCGGGTTTGTGAATGTGTGTTACTATAGAGTGCAATATGAAGTAGACATATTATGTGTGTTTCTGTACCGTGCAGTATGCAGTGGGCATGTGTATGTGTATTTTTCTAAAGTGCCTTAGAGCAGTGAGCATGTGAATGCGGTTTTTTTGTGGAGTGATAACAGTGATGACAGTGGTGATATGTGTGTTTCTGTAGAGTACAGTATGCAGGTGCATATGAGAATTTGTGTTATAATACTCAACAGAATGCAGTGTACCTCTGAATGTGTTTTTTTGTAAAATGAAGTATGTTTTGGGCATCTGAATGTATATTTCTATGGCGTGCAGGATAGCAGTGGGCATAGGAATGTGTGTTTCTGTAGAGTGTAGTGTGCAATGGGCATGACAATGTGTTTTTTGTAGAGTGAAGTGATGGCCGTGGGCATGTGATTGTGTGTTTCTGTAGAGTGCAGAATGGCAGTGGGCATTTGAATGTGTGTTTCTGTACAGTGCAGTATGCAGTGGGCATGTGAATATCAGTTTCTGGGGAATGCAGGATGGTAGTTGCCATTGGAATGTGTGTTTCTTTACAGTGCAGGAGATCATTGGTAATTGGAATATGTGTTTCTTTACAGAGTAGGATGCCAGTGTGCATGTGATTGGGTCTTTTTTTTTTGGTAGAGTGAAGTAATGCCTGTATGGATGTGAATGTGTGTTTCTGTACAGTGCAGTATGCAGTGTGCCTGTGAATGTGTGTTTCTTTATTGTGCAGGATTGCAGTGGACATGTGAATGTGATTTTGGAGAGTGCAGACATTGCAGTAGGCATTTGAATGTATTTTACTGTAGAGTACATTGTGCAGTTGGAATGTGAATGTGTTTCTGTACAGTGCAGAGTTGGCATCTGGCAAGTGAATGTGTGTAACTGTAGAGTGTAGTTTGCTGTGGGCATGTTAATGTGTGTTTCTCTAGGGTGCAATATGAACTTTACATGTGAATGTGTATTTCTGTAGAATGCTGTATTCAGCATGCATGGGACTCTGTTTCTTTTCTTTTTTTTTAATTAAATTTATTTATTTATTTTTTAATTATTATTATTTTCTTTATTTACATTTCAAATACTATCCCGAAAGTTTCCTATACCCTCCCCCC